>NW_024080871.1:1922303-2132303 GCF_003009895.1 Hyaena hyaena | reverse complement strand
TTTGCTACTTTCTTTTCCATATTTGTAACTTTCTTTAAAATATAAAACATTATTTTTTTCTTCCTAAGATGAGGAAGGTGAAGTATGTTAGTTATTATTTTTAACTTTATGAAGAAGTTATATGTAAATATTGTTGATATTAAGCAAACTAGTTTGACGACATTTCTACTATGTTTTTAATCTATGGTTTGGAATTTTACTTTTTTTAATGTTTGTTTATTTTTGAGAGACAGAGAGACAGAGAGAGAGAGAGAAAGCAAGCAGAGGAGAAGACATAGAATGTGAAGCAGGTTCCAGGCTCTAAGCTGTCAGTACAGAGCCCAATGTGGGACTCAAACTCATGAACTGTCCATGACCTGAGCCGAGGTTGGAATAAGTATTTATTTCCAAGAGTCTATAGTTATAGCAATATCTTTCAAAGACTTGGAAATCATGTTTCTAGAACTAATAAAACAAATAAACAAGCATTTAATCCTCAAGAAAACAAAGACAGAAAAAACAACCCCTGTCCCCAAATCTCAAATCCTTTCTAAGATTTAAATTATAACCTACCTGTGAACATAGACCTGTACTTTTGGACTCCTGGTATTACCATTTGAAAAGTATAAACAATGCAAATTTACCTTTGAAGTTGCCAAAATTGGTCTTGTGAAAAAGAAAATGTATTAATTTTGACAAATTTAGAAAATCTATCAATTTGTCCCTAATCATTCCCTCATGTTTTCTTTTCAACAATTGAATATCAGAATTAAATAATACTCTTTCCTGGAGACGTCTGTTTTCTCAGGGGAAAAAATGGCTATTTTTATATTTTAAAAAAAAGAAGGTTTTTCCCCAGCCCTAATATTATGTACTTAGGTATCTATAATTAAAAGAAACACTTTGAGGTTGCTTATCAAGTTTTTATTTGTTATTTTGGTTACTTGAGTGGGCTTCTGTGTAACCTTAGAAGGGGGTGTGGGCAGATGGTGATAATTTCCAAAATGTATGGTTGTCACGGGATGCCATAGCAACCAGAAGTGGAAGTTAATGAAAGAAAGAAGGCTCTTTGTAGGGGCTCACAACGCAATGCCTCCCTTAGTGCTCTCTACATTTATTTGGACTGAGCACATGTCATAAATCATTTTTGATAACAAATACCAGTTTGGAATAAATTCATCCTAGCAACAGAGTTCCGATAACATTCATACTTTTTATAGGATTGTGTGTATTTTACAATGAAGGAAAAAATTATTTAAGAATTCTAAATACTCCCTCCTGTGCCAGGAGTACAATTTGGCTAGTGTATTTGGCCATCTTCCTGATTTTATCTTTAGGGCAGAATGCAAACTAGTTTTGCGGTACAATTTTTATATAAGTATTAAGAAGTAACTTAATGAGTCCCAAATATTTGCATTTGACTTAAAAGAAAAAAAATAATATTCTCAATTGAATGGGTGATTTATAGTTTTGCTTCTTGGGCATATTTTTTGTCTTGTTGTAACCCTCTAGGCACATAAACAATATGCATTCAAGATAAAGAAAGCTATTGTACACACACATTCACTATGCTTAAAAGGTAAGAACTTCTAGGTGCAATTTATATTTCTGGAAAAAATACTAGACCAGGACAATGTTAATCCAGAGTTATTCCCATTGAAACATTCCTTTTTAAAAAACAAAACATTATAGGAAAATATTCTCATGTGCATTTATAATTCAAAGAAGTATTTTCAAAGTTTATATATTTTTATTTTCCTTGCTAAATGCTACTAACCAACAACAATATTTGAACTATCTCTTTGTGCAATATCAGCATTTGTAATATTTTAAATGCATTAAACATTTCAACTTCTGAGGAGAAAATTCATAGTGTGGAAATGTGCCTTGCATGTTGAGAAGTTTATTATAACAAATGCTTTGTATTCCCTGAGGAGACTCAGAAGAAAGGATAACAGAAAAATGCAAAAGTAAAACAGCCACAAATGGATTGATTGTCTTCATTAATAAGTGAAACATAACAATGTTCTCAATGCTTTACTCAAAAAGTAAAGATGATAGAAACTCTTTAAACCATTAATGTTATGTAGTATGTATCCATATGTATTTTCATACATTTATATGTAGGGAACATTTGTGAAATTTAATTGCTAGATATTTTGAGGGTAGTGCATTTAACTCATCAGTATTTAATGCATGTTCCTTTTATATTTTTCTTGAAAAAAAATCTTTTTTTTTCCTTTTTCCTTTTAAGAGGCCAGCCTAAACAATAGGCCTTCATCATGTAACTTATTCAGTTTCAAAACTTTAACTGGATACTGTATTAGTTTCCTGTGGCTGCTATAACATATTGTCACGTATTTGGTGACCTAAATGAAAAATTATTTTCTCATAATTCTGGAGAAGTCCAAAATTGATATCATTGGTCCAAACCAAGGTGTCAGCAGGACAACACAGGTGTCTGACTCTCCTGGGGAGCCTTTGTTTCTTGATTCTGAGCTTCTAATCAGTGCCAGAGTTTTCTCTTGGTCTGTAGTTCCCTCACTCTAATTCCTGCCTTTCCCTGTGTGTGTTTATGTGTATGTGTGTGTGCATGTGTACAAACGTGTGTCACATTTCCTCCTGCCTCTCTTGTGAGGATACTTGTATTTACAGCCCATTAGCTAATCCAGAAAAGTCTCTTTTCGAGATCCTTAACATAATCACATCAGCAAAGTATCTTTTTCCGTATAAAGTGGGCATCATTTGGGGGTCATATTAGCTTACCATTTCCTGCAAGTCATCAGGCAAGGTACTGTTTGGGACCCCAGCATGGTATGGTAGGCATGCATAAAAATGGCATTTGGGAGATTTTTGTGATTTTTTGTTCACTGTGGTATCCCAGTATGTAGAATATTGCTTGCCACAGAGCAGATACTTAAAGTAAACATTTGTTCAGTGAATATGGCTAATAATTCTGAGAGGAATTATTATGCTTCTGAGGTACAAATTTAAACACTGGTGTTATATAATGTACCTTAAAAATCCTATTAAGCATGGTTAGACTCCAAATTAAAGACTCAGCGTGTAGAGCCTAAAGGAGGTGTATTAAGTGAATGGAGAGCCTTTGTTTGTTTATAGGTTGTGATGGCTACATTTAATTATTTCTACAGTTGATGAAATTTCTATCTGCAAACTGATACTCGAGAGAAGCAATATTTATAGGAATAACGTGGCAACACAGAGGGGTGCCTGGGTGGCTCAGTCGGTTAAACGTCCGATTTTGGCTCAGGTCATGATCTCACAGTCTATTGGTTTGAGCCCCACATCGGGCTCTGTGCTGACAGCTCAGAGTCTGGAGCCTGCTTTGGATTCTGTGTCTCCCTCCCTCTGCCCCTCCCCAGCTCGCTCTCTGTCTCTGTCTCTCAAAATAAAGAAATAAAAATTTTTAAAAAAGGGCAACATAGAGCACATTAATCTTTAACGTTTCTGCATATTATATACCATATTATACTGTTTTTAAGGGTTGGAATCTTCCTTATGCACACAGTATCTTGATATAGAACTAATTTAATACATATATGAATAAAATATAGCTCATAATTTAACTAAATGTACATACAGTTTTGATATGAGGAACTATATAATAAATATATTTACCTTATTAAATATGTAATATGCATTAGAATGAAGCATTTCAGTCAAATCACAATATGCCCTGGGTCCATTACTTGCATAATAGAAATTCATAAATGTCTTTTTTTCTAAGCTTTTAGAGCAAAGAGCTGTTATTTTTAGATTTAATTAAATAACCACATATTACTAGACTTCTGGACAGTCCTCTCTTCTACTTAATTTAGAAGAAAATTGAAGTCCTTTTTCCCTAATTTGTTTCTCTATTCCAAGTTTCTGTTGAGTTCTATAATCTGACATGAGTATACTAGGCCATAGTATGCATTACAATCTACTTACACTTCTCTCTCAGTAGATTTGAAATAATGAAGTTGCTAATATCCTTAATTGACTAATTGCAAGGTATTATTTGCTTCCTGTTTAGTAATATGATGCCTTCTTTGACAAAAGAGAAGTTTATTTACATTAAGAAAAGTACATCAGACTTTGAGTCAACTTTTGATTATGATAGTGGATGGAGTGTGGATTAGCTAGGGCTTTTTGGATTCTCCATTTGTTGTGAGATTCTCAGACAAGATTCTAATTCCTTGGTTATACAATATGACATGTTGTCTTTTCTTGCTCCCTTCAATTTCTTGACCAGTAGGAGGTACTATTACTATCCCATTTCCCTCCCTAAAAGAAGTTAGAAATATAAATATTTCATACAGAAAAAAAATCAGTAGTGCTATAGATATATTTTGAATAGTCCTAAAGATGTTGTAGGGAAAAAGTCATGTAAAACAAGGTAACGATTATTTGTGTAATCTCCTTTTCTTTGATAGGCATTCCCTTCTGAAGCTAACTTCAAAGCTTCAACTCCTTCACTTAATGATGCGCTCTTGGTTTGTTATAAAGAATTTAACCATATCTTCCTGGACTTTTAAAATATTTTCTCCATCCATTTGGGGTTAAGTTTTACAACTTCAGTCTCTTCTTTGTAAAGAAGTAGAAAGGCTCATTAGAAGTCTTTTTTTTAAAATTTTTTTTAATGTTTTATTTATTTCTAGGAGAGAGAGAGAGAGACAGCGTGAGCAGGGGAGGGTCAGAGAGAGAGGGAGTCACAGACTGAAACAGGCTCCAGGCTCTGATCCGGCAGTCAGCACAGAGCCCGACGCGGGGCTCGAACCCAAGAACCGCGAGATCATGACCTAAGCGAAAGTCGGACGCTTAACCGACTAAGCCACCCAGGCGCCCCGAAGGGCTCATTAGAAGTCTTGACAGGACCAAACTTTTCCAGAGAACTTGAAAGATGTCAGAAAGACAGAAGTATTAATAAAACCTTGCATTCAGTCTCCTAAAACATTGATGACCCTGGTCATGAATGAACTTAAGATTTGATCTGAAGCCATTCTGCCTGATAAAAACCTAAGGGTTTTATTTGGTTTTGTAATCCTATAAAC
This sequence comes from Hyaena hyaena, assembly GCF_003009895.1. Classification (NCBI taxonomy): domain Eukaryota; kingdom Metazoa; phylum Chordata; class Mammalia; order Carnivora; family Hyaenidae; genus Hyaena; species Hyaena hyaena. The sequence continues at coordinate 2,127,270 of NW_024080871.1, read as the reverse complement.
CAACATTGTGATAAAACTTCTGAAAACACTAATATAAATCTAAACTTAATTGGATAGGAATATAAAGTCCAGATAGAGGGAAATAATACTGTTTTACTCAACATTTCAGATGACATCTGTAATATTATGTTCAGTCATGGCACCACAGTTTTTGATAGAACATTGACAAACTGGTGAGCATTAGAATAGTCTAGATGCTAGGGATTTACATGTCCGTGATGTTTGCTGTCAAGAAGACTTACAGAGAGTCTGAAAGTGGATGATAAAGTAGACTCACACTGTGCTCTTCTAAAGACAGAAATCTAACTGATGGACAACAGTAATTACAGAGAGGTCTACATTGGCTTCCATAAAAAAGAGCCTTGTTAACATGGAGAACTATCTAAGAGAGAACCTATTAGTCATAAAACCTTAACTTTCCCTACTGACAGAAGACTTCAAGAAGGAAGAGGGATGAGAAGTTGTTAGCCATAGTTTTTATATTTAATTATTTTTAGGCCGTATTGTTCATGATACAAAAGAGTAATAGCTTTAAAAAGAAATTATATCCCTCCCTAACCATCAGCCATCTATTTCCTATCTTAGTAATCACTGTTAAAGAAATTTGAAGGTAATTTTGCATTGGAGGGAAGTAAATCAAGTAAGATTGTCTTGTTCTCTTCTAATTATAAATTTGATGATTGTATTTCATTTTACTTTGAATCATTCTTCCAAATTTGACATGGAGCCTTTCTAGTTAAAGGGTATCCATCCTTCAGAGTCTATATTCTTACATTCTTTCAAAAACTTTTAAAAAATTAATTTTGAGATGAATGCTTCATATTTACAGACTATCATACTCTTTGGAATAGTTACCTCATGGCTAAAACTGTGACTATAGTAAACTATCAAATATTTTTTTTCAGTTGAAATAAATTATTAAATTCTTTTTGCCCTTCTTTCACAAGTCCTCCACAAAGGGTTACATAGTGGCAAAATTAATAGGTAGGAGGAAATGGCAATCCCTGAATGTAACATAGAGGAATACTTCTAGATGTGGTAGGATTTGGAGCCAGGAGTAGAAAAAATAGTATTATTGCTATTATTTTAAGTTTATTTATTTATTGAGAGAGAGACAGAGAGAGACAGAGACAGGCAACTAGAGAGAGCATTGGGCCTTGGGGGTGGGGCAGAGAGACAGGGAGAGAGAAAATCCTAAACAGGCTCCTAGCTGTCAGCTCAGAGTCTGACATGAGGCTCAAACTCAGGAACCATGAGAGCATGACCTGAGCAGAAATATGGAAGCTTAACAGACCAATCTACACAGGTGCCCCTAAAATAATAATATTTTAACCAGGGAAGACCATCACAAAAGATTGTAGAAAGATATGGACTCTTTTTTAAAAAGAAATTTAGCGTTTATTTATTTCTGAGAGAGGGAGAGAGAGAGTGCTAGTGGGGAAGGACCTGCGAGAGGGGGAGACACAGAGTCTGAAACAGGCTCCAAGCTGTAAGCACAGAGCTCAGTGCGGGGCTCCAACTCACAAACAGATCATGAGCTAAGCTGAAGTTGGACACTTAACGGACTAAGCCACCCAGTCGCCCCATGAAAGGAACTCTTAAATGGATTTAAATGAAAGATTTTGACCTCTACTTTAAATTACTTTGATTTGGCTTTCCAGTTTTAAAATATAAACTCCTCAAGAGAGGAGTCAGTTCTTAAATAGCATAGGAATCTTCCAACCACACTACTTTTTCAATTTGTAATAATTAAACCACTCAAAATGTTTTGATCTTTCACTCCATTGATAAACATAATGTTTTTATTACATCAAAATTGTTTTTCTCATTGCATTGCCATGAATGCCAAATGATACAATGTATAGCAACATTCTGAAAATGATGAAGCTAGAGAAAGATTATTATTGTAATCGAACAGGCTGATCCCAGCATTATTGATGACTATTGTTGACTTTCTATGCTTCTACCAACTCCACTGGATTTAAGAAAAAATTGATAACTTTAAAAAAATGTATAGCTTAGGTATAGAAAGTCTCAGTTTGGCAAATTATTCAAATTCATATAAATGTATTCTATAGATATTCCTAGCAGATGTAGTTAACACTAGAATTTGTTATCACATGTTTACTTTTCAGGACTTAATGACAATGAATTATTTTTATAAATTTTCATCTGTGAGCTAAATAAGCTTTATGGATATGAAATGTCATTGCCACTGTTATATTTTTAAGCTGTCATATTTTGCTTTCAGAAATATGCATGCTACAAATGGTAGTAGACCTTAAAAATGGAGATTGGTTTGAATTGATTACAGCTGTATGCTGTGCTATTTAATTGTTGGAAATGAATTGACACATACTGTAAAGTAAACAATGAAGCTGGTTTTCAAAATGATAAAACTGTAACCTAATTCAATAAATTGAATCAGATTACACAAACACTTTTGCACTTCATTAAGGAATTAGTCAGTATAATTAATGTGAGAGCTTTTTATCATGTTCACTTGTTGATATATGGCTGAGGATATATATACAGTAGACTAAACTCTTTCAAGATCTTTGTGCCATTTCACATTTTAACTAAAGTTGTCATAAGCCCAATTCCTACAGAAGACCACCATGGAATTGATTCTTTTATCTTTGTTGATATTAGAAGACAATGAGTAGGTTTTGATTCTTTTTAAAGGACACATATTTTCCAAACAACATGGTATTGTGAGGTGACTCATCCCAACAAGGAACTGAAAAATCTGGCTTTCATTGTCTTCCTCACCACTTGCTAGCAGAGTGACCTTGGCTAATACTATCTGGCCTCATTTGTTCAATTATCAGAAGGTAGGTAATGGTATCTAAGACACCATTTTAAAAGAGAAAAAAATGGTAAAAGACTTGTTCGAAGTTTCACTATTATGTGATACAGTTAGTTTTCAGTTCAAGTGTTCTAACTCCAGTTTACTGGCTGTTTTCCTACATCAAGCTGCCTTGTGAAATGCTTTATCACCTGTAATCCAACATAAGATGTGCCGTATCTCCTACTTGATAGGACTTTGTGAAGAAACTAATGTAGCACAAAATGCTTTGGAAAGTCTTATATAGCAAGATGTCATCTGATGTTTAGTTTTATTATGACGATTTTCAAAACAGGACTTAGGCCTTGCTCCAAATAGAATACCAGTTATTTGTCTCTCTGAGCATCTCACTTCTGTGAATAATGGGTCTTTTTCCATATTTATGGCATTAGATTATAATCATTTTCTCCATTTTTTTCCAAAAAATGCTTTTGTATCTTCCAATTAGCTCAGATAGAATATTTTTCTCCTGATAAAAATCATCTATGTCAATGATTCCTTTTTGACCATCATGACACATAAAATTTTATGATTTATATTTAATTTACTAAAATGCCACCTATGTCAGTCCTTTAATGGAATATCATTTTATCAAACATATTCCCATTAGTTTTCATTTAAGAAATGCGATGATATGTGGACAATTTTTCTAAATATATATTTTCTAATGATTTGGGTCTGCTTCCTGGGATGTAAGAATATGATTTAAAGAAACAGTGTTGGGATTTTAAGGATTAAAGGGTATGTAAAACTTTTTGTCTATTCCAAAGGGCTATAAAATTATAAGTTTCTATTTTGTTACATTTACACATGTAATATATCACCAATGTTCTCTTTAAACAAGTATACCATTCAATATTGAAATCAAATGTTCAATCCCTTAGTAATGCATTATTTCCTAGAAGTCAGTTTTTTAAGGTGTTTTTTTCTCTGTTAAAACATCTAGTTAGAAACTATTTTCTATATGTGAAAATACAGGGTTGTGAAGATTTTCCAAATCTGCTCTTCTATTTGGATACCTCATTCATCTATTAAAGCAGTAAATGCCCTTTGTATTATCTATTATCTTACATTGCTTAATGAAATCCTTCCAGGAAATTATATTCAGGGGAGGATATTTAAGAAGAATAGCATAGAACCATGTTGATTCAAATAAATACAAATGCAAATATCTCTAAATTTTAAGAAAATTAATTTCCTAATGTTACAATATAACAATTTTGAAATTGTTTGAGCATAAGATTCATCTCATCAAACATAACCTTTAAGTTACTTATTGAATAAATTACATTTAAGGATACCATTCCAAGAGAACCCGTTACCATATGACCTGTCCATATGAGTTGTCTTTTTGATTTATAATGGCAATTGCTTTCTCGGCATGGATTTCATGACATAATAATATTCTATGAATTTTTGAAATTACAGTGAGCTTCACATCAATCATCTATAATAAAATACTGTATGTATCAATGAGAGGGCACTATTGGAAGGTAAACAATTTAGAAAAATGAACTTGCCCGAAATGCCAATATTGGTATTTTAATGAAACAAGCAGGCTGCTTCTTTTGAAATTCTCTAAATTGATCCTAAAAGTGGTCAGCATCATCTCTCCCATTAGTGCCCTACCTCATATTCTCAACAGTAATATTCATTTTCCCTTGAATGTGTCAACTGTCCATCCAGCTAATTTTGCCTCGACTGCTGTTGTTCTTGGCCTGAATTCAAGGAAATCTATTGCTTCTGGGGTTCCTAGGCATTAATGTCTTGAATTTCAGGATTATAATTAAACACATGTGACATGGACTACCATTATCTGTCCATGTTTCTTTTATCTGTGAGAATCAGAGATATTTAAAATGAGATCTTAGCAACGTAAAGAATTGAATGTGCTGCTCTGCTGTTTTGTTAATGTCTCGTCACAAAATGTTACTGGAAATATCTTGAGTTATAGTCTTCTATAAATAAATATTTATAGAAATTCTGTAAGAAAAAATTCTGTACCTAGAATTTGCCATCAGCAGCTACTACATTTTTTACTTAATCTCACTTAAATGCCACCGTAATAAAGCATGTATAATTCTTCATTAATTTGACTTATTTTCATGTCATCTTTTCATTACTGATCATTACATATTCAACTGATTTCTTATTTCCTCTATAAGTTAGCATGGTTCCTTAAAGTGAAATGTGCATTTGTTAAGTAAAGCATTTGGAAATCATTTTGAAATACATTCAAAGAGAACTTTGCTTTTTGGGAAACATTTTTAAAAGCTTATTCTAATTTATCTTAATCATGTGGCTTAGAAGAGCCAAGGCCAGTTTGCAGATGTAAAAACTTAAAAGAAGAATTTTTTGCATGTGAAGAAATATTTCAAATTTGCTTTAAAATAGTTGCTTGAATTTATCTACATGATATTTCTTGCTACATGCTTTTTTTTATTGGTGCAATTGCAGTTAGGATGTAGATTTACTATAAGACTTTGTACATACTATGCAATGGAAAGAAACAAATCCAGCTTATCAAATATATATATATATATATACATATATATATATATACATTCTACTGACAAATTTCAAGTGCTTTTATATATGGAGTCAATCTATATGTCTATACTTTCACTATATATCTTCAGTTGCTAGCTCAGTATCTCGTCAAAACACTGTGAAATTAAAAATAATTTAATAAATCAATGCAGTTAATTGGCTAAAATAAAGAGTGCAAACATTTATTTATTGAGTGACTACTACATGTTAGGAACTTTGCTAATTCCTAAATATGTAATTTATTTCTCATGTCAAATGATGAAGGAAGCATTATTTATTCCATTTTACATATAAATAAACTAAGGTCCATATAATTTAAATAACTTGCTTAAATGAAAGAAATGAGCTCACTTGGGGATTGAATTCAGGGATGGATAATTATAAACTCTATTTTCACTCTTTCATCCACATTACTTCCAAGAAATGCAATAGTCTCTTTAGATACCACCAATAATTTGAGCCCAGTTGAAACAAGATTAATTGAAATAAAGGTGTTTTTTTTTTTTAAGGATAGACTCTAATCTTTACAGAACACTTCAAATTTTCATTAACATTTGTATTTGAAAATAAAATTTCACAGTACAGCACAATAATTTTTCACGTCCAACATACTGTACATAAATCAATTCTAGTAGGCATTCTATTTTCTAGTCTAGATTATATCAGCCCTGATGAAATTTCTCTGCTAATACTGGGTGGAAGCTTGAGTACTATTTAAGAATAGTTACATTGTAAAGAGTTGAGATGTTCAGTGCCATGATTTGGAAGCTTAGTAGAGAAGGCAGAAAAAGGATACAGCAAGAGTTGTTGAGAATTATCTTTGAAAATTCATGATCAAGCTTAATTACTTAATAAGGCACAATGTTTGAATTTTAATTCAAACATAATTATGACTGATAATTAGAACCTGGCTATCCCTTTATTAAGCGGTTGCGGAAAAACCTATTAATTATCTTTTTTGACATTGCACTTTGCTAAATAATGTAATGTAAACTTATTAACAAGTTGTTTATGCTATTAAAGTTATATCTGAACTTTATAAATGCTTGAGCACAGTATAGTGTTACTGAAAGTACCAAGCATACTATTTTACCGTAAGAAATTGAAAAAAGATAATTTCTTAACTTTTGTTAACCATTCACTCTGGTGAGTCTTCACATATCTTATTCTTTCTTTGTTGCAAATTTCTGTGTTATTACTTATTTGTGCAATTGATAAATAACTGAGTGGAAGCAATGTAAAAATTGGCATCGAAGGGCAGTTTACTGTAGACTCTGGCTCCAAGAATTATAGAAATACTTTTTACTAAATTTTACCAAACACTAAACTTTGATATAATTGGCAAAATAGTTGAAACTATATTTCAACTATTTTATTCTTAAGTTAATATTGTAACATTTTGGAAAATATAATCCCACTATGTCATTTAACATATATTTCCTTTTTGCTAATACTGATTCCTTGCTCACTTACCTACTAAGTATGTACCAGAATCCCCTATGTCTTGGTCCTTTTCAAAATATAGTGAACCAGTTGTTTATAAATATACTGTAACCATCTTAGAATTATTTTAAAACAAATAAGGTGAATTCACAATTATAACATTAGTATCACTCCAAGTTTAATATCAATCTTCAGAACCTAGTTTCTGATTATTTCTTTTTCCTTTTTCCTTTGTATCCGTAATAATTGTGAGCACTTGAATTTTTATGATTTCACATTAAGATCTCAATGAATAGAGAATAGAAATCATTTCATTAATTGATGGCTATTAAGCACTTATTTTGTTATTCTACATTTTATTGTGTTACTCTGCTTCATCCTGTTTCCAAAAAGGGAAAAACAAAGTTGTTTCTGAAATTCATAAGAAGTTTAGTCTTCATAGAAAAATGAAACCATAGAATTTTTTATTTTACACTGAATCTCAAAATCCAAATGAAAGATTTGAATATTAGGACCTTGACTTGACTCACCTCTGCTTAATTTTGACAGTTGTCTTAAAGTGAATTTAGTGTTTAATGAAATTTTCTGGACTGATAACTCAAGACCTGAAGGGAACAATTCTAGTAGTGAGAAAGTAATTTTCTGGCCTAATTACACCTTCGACCTCACTACAAAGTCTGTCAACAAAAGTGCCAGGTTTGATCATGATTTTTTTTGACGTGTATTCACCAATCTACTCCACACAGGAGACTTTTAACAATAGCATTTGGTATTTGCAACCTACCTAAGATTTTACATCTGGGAATCAAACCTCAATGTACTGTTGCCAATAAGCAATTCACTTAAATCCCTTTTCGATTTGAAAAATTATATGAGTGTTAATGAACTTTGCATATTGTTCTCTTTGGAACTCTGCACGGTTATATTATTTGAGATGGCCACGCAAATCATGTCAAATATTAACAAATGAGTGTTAAATTGGTTTAAATAAATAAACAACTGAAATCTCTGGAATTCTCTTTCTTATCTGTATTCACTCTAAAAGCCTAGTAGAATTTAAGTATCTAATAGTTAAGAATCTATAAAACTGGGTTCTAAATTAAGGCGATATGGGTCCTTAATTAACCTAACCACTAAATATATGTATGACATTAATAATTCCTTAAATTTCAGAGCCACCATTTCCCTGTATTTCAAAGACAGAATAGTTTATGTTTAATTGTTTAGTTTTTAAACCTTGAATCACTTCTCCAATAGCATGGTGACTAGAAGACATTTAATCTCTGCATTAATCTGTCCGTGTTTTCTCATATAAGCCCAAGATTCCCAAAGCTGAAGTATTATACTCTTAGCCTAGTTTTTTGCTTTCTCCTCTTCCTTTGTTTCCTTTTCTTTCTTCTGGAGTTTTATTTAAAATAGTTGAAATGTCGGGGCACCTGAGTGGCTTAGTCGGTTGAGTGTCCGACTTTCGCTTGGGTCATGATCTCACGGTTCGTGGGCTCGAGCCCCACGTCGGGCTCTGTGCTGACTGCCAGCTCAGAGCCTGGAGCCTGTTTCAGAGTCTGTGTCTCCCTCTCTCTGACCCTCCCCTGCTCACGCTGTCTCTCTCTCCTAGAAATAAATAAAAACATTAAAAAAATAAAATAAAATAAAATAAAATAGTTGAAATGTCAAGGTTATTAAGAAACCTTGTGTTTAGCAGAGGCTAAAATCTGATTAGAGAAACAAAGTAACAAAAGATAATAGATTAATGTTCTCGAATTATTGTCTCTGCTATTTCTGATTTTAATTCCTCTATCTACTTTTCTCAGTTGGAAAGATTACACACACACATACACACACACACACACACTTAAAAGAGATTTCTAATTTATAAATCAGAAAGGGATATGTAGTCTTTAAATGTAATATCTTAAACTTATAGCTAATATGAAACGAATATTTGTTATGTTTGTTATCATAAAACATACTGATAACTATATCAGAAGTCATTTGTGTAATTTACACTTTAGAAAGGATCATTACTGTGTCCGTTATGGTTATTGTGTCTTGACGGGTCATGATAGAAAACTACTGGTCCAAATTGTGTAATCAGAACTGGAAGTTATTAGGGGCGCCAGGGTGGCTCAGTTGATTGGACTTCCGACTTTGGCTCAGGTCATGATCTCACAGTTCATGAATTCAAGCCCGTGTCGGGCTCTGTGCTGACAGCTCAGGGCCTGGAGCCTGCTTCAGATTCTGTGACTCCCTCTCTCTGCCCCTCCCCCGCTCATGATCTCTCTCTCTCTCTCTCTCTCTCAAAAATAAACAAACATTAAAATAATTTTAAATAAAAGAACTGGAAATTATTTTATGAAGATTGTTTGGAGGAAATTAGGATATTTAGAGAAGAAATGGGGCTTGAGGAAACATGGTCACTGTCTTTGAATATTTAACAAAGGATACAGATTAATTCTCTATTGTTCTGGAAGGTAGGACTGGACAAATGAATGTCATTCATGAAAGAGAAAGACAAGAGGGGGAAAGTAAGTTCCAAACATAAGCTCACTGAAAAACTGTGTGGGCTACCTGGCTTTGACATCTTTAAATGCCTTATTTAAATGCCTCGAGGAGTCTCTCTCAGGTGTGATGTAGACGGCTTCTTTTTTTATTTGTTTGTTTGTTTACATTTAGGATAATTTTATAAGTATTATTATCATTATTATCATTATTATTATTATCAGTTTCAAGATTCAATATGCTGATGAAATAAAAAATAAACATAATTTCAAGGGATTATTTTGCCCAAGACTTTTCATTTAGTATTTTATGTCGGAAGTTGCACAAGTTTATATTCGTTTTCAGTATGATGTGCAAACAATAGAGTTGTTGATTAGTTGTTTGAAATCTGAAATACACAGATTTGATTAAATCAAATTTAGATATATTAACCTGAGTGATTTTATAGATGGCTGTCTATTTGAATAATATTTCATTAATCATTCCATTGTGCATAAATAGCTGCAACATTTCAAGGCACAGCTTAAGAAATGTTCATTCTTCTTTCCCTGTACTTAAACTTACCCTCCAGCAGATCCAGGCAACAAAAGAATTAAAACTATCTATTTCACCTAATAAATTGAATTTAAAAGGTTCCGGGAAGTCAATTTTGCTGTGTGCTAAGACATTTGCCAGTGAGTAAGTTCATATTTACTCATGATACAACAATGTAGCAAAAGCATGTTACATTTTCTAATAAATAATTAGTAAAAACTTATGGAGAGATTTTTAAATGTATCTTTTTGTTTTTCACTGTTTAGATTCTATTCAATAATGATCTTATGTCCTTTTCCATTATTATCATCACTATTATCCATAATTCTCTCCAAACCATTTTACATCCATCACTAGGTATTGGATATTTGCACTTCAATTTCCTGTTGTCATCTCAAACTTGTCAATGACCAAAATTGAATCCACTATTATTTCTTTCATACCAAACTTGTATGATTCCTCTGTTTTTCTAAATGGTCATTTCTGCTTTTAAATAATCACGCAAGCTAAAGAGCTAAGAGAATTACTATAACTGTTAAGGGCATCCAACATAACAAAAAGCAGCTTACACATAAAATAGAAAATTACTTTAAAGATTCATTGAAAGTTGTAGCTTATTTTTTAAGCATTCATATATTATATCCTATTAACTCCCGACAGCTTTTAACAGTACATAACAGTATATAATAAAAGGCCAATTCACAGTTGAGGAAATGGGGCCTCGGGCTTGCTGCTCAGGATCAGAACAGCTCAAAAATGGCAGAGTAAAAATTGGAAACCATAACTCCATGCTTCTGCTCTTTCTACTGTGTTCACTTGAGGAGCCGTTATTTTCTCATGCCCCAATGTTTGCTTACTTTTTTCTTAGTAAAAATAGAATAGTTTGTGATTTATAATAACTGTAGATCAAATTATTACTAAAATATTTCTAATGGTTAAACCTCAAATGAATGTACATATTTTATGTCAGATCTGAAATATTGACATGCTATATGTTCAGAACCCTTGTATATAATTATAACCCTTCTAACATTAAGCAGGTGACTGGACTAAATATAAGTCAGGCATAAAATGCCCTGCATGTAGCTACATTGTGAATCAAGCAAATTATCAAACAGCAGAGCTCATTTTGTGCTCTGGGCAATTTCGGCTGCCAGCACTTATACATCAAAACTTCACTCAATGTACGATTGATTTTATTTTATTTTGTTTATTTTTAATTCCCTACAGCAAGCTATGTTAGTTTTGTAGAATGCTGTCTGCATCATTAGGTTCCTAAGAAATTATAGTTGTTTCAGTCATGGTTGACCAAAATATTATTCCCTTCTTATAGACCACGGATATTAGTTCTTGGATGGATACCATTGAGCTGAAATCGTGTAAGGCCAGTGACTCACATACACAACACACACAGAGAAAGCATTGATGTTATTAGAAATACGAGCATCCGAAAAAATAATGCTGTAAAATCAGACAGCCAGTGTCCATTAAAAACAGTTTCCAGTTCAAGGAAAGAGGTTCAGATTAAAGTATGAAAGTCCAGTCTTAAGTCAGGAATGAATTCCTGTGTAAGATGATACATGTCTTCCTTTCACAGTTGCTTTTTATGTTGCTTTAAAACATGTCAAAATAATCCCCAACAGAGGAGCCTAAAAGGAATGTCAGCTCTGTGGTTATGTAAATCGAATTGAGTGCTTTACAGCAGGTTTAAGATTTTTATAACTCAGAAGTTGTTAACAGCCAGCTGGTTTGTATCTGTTTTTTATGGTTATTCTTGTCATATGCAGCCTCCACAATTTTTAATTATATTTTATGGTATGTGTTTTCCTCCTCTTGAATCCCTTAGCCACTCTTTGCTTCACAAGATATTTTCCACTGGGAAGGGAACAAGCACAGCAATGGGACTCCATCACTGGAAATACAGTTGTATAATTACTTACCACTAACAGCTCTACAGTGTGAAATTCGAGTAACTTTCCATTGCAAATATATAACCTTTCATTAGAGCATTGAAATTACTTTCATGTAACAATATCTGTTTGTAAGTCTGTGTGCTGCCCCCACTTCTAAGTCAGAAACATGGTGATTATGCCCCATCTTTATATTCCAAGAATTTAAAAAGTGATATACAGATCTCTCTCCCTTTCTTTCTTCTTCCTTCCACCCTCCATCCCTCCCTGCTCCCTCCCTCCCTCCTGCCTTTCCTTCCTTCCTTCCTTCCTTCCTTCCTTCCTTCCTTCCTTCCTTCCTTCCTTCCTTCCTTCCTTCCTTCCTTCCTCTCTTTTATTCTGTCTTGCCCTTGCTCTCTCTCTCATCTTCCTGTCTTTCTCTTCTTCCTGTCTCTCTTCCTCCTTCTCTCTTTCTTTATCTCTCTCTCACCTTTTCGGTATTTATCAGGTAAATTAATTTCTGGATCAGTTAATTTCTAAATACACACTTTATTTTCTAAGTTTGACTACACAGAAATATAGTACCTGCCTTGATTCTGTGGTTCTAAGAAGCTCATACTCTGGTTAGAAAGCATTGCTTATATCCCCAAAGATAGTAATGACCATTCCTGAAATTTTTGACATCCTGACTGAAAAATTGGACTAATACTCAGATTTTTCTCTTAAGAAAAATAAACTGTTTTGAATTTGAAAAAAATATTAAAGCATGAAAAATGTGAGCATTTATCCAGGAACTGTTTGTGTGCTTGTTTAACAGGAACAGTCTTAGAGACTCCCAGATCTTTGAAATGATGATTCCTTTTTTTGATTTTAGTCCTTTAGAAAGTGAAAATATGGCAGCCAAATTTATCCTCTAGATTCCAGAATTTTTAGTTTTTAGAATATAATGGTGTAAGTTTTAGACATTTTATTAATCCAATTAATGAATATTGTTGCTTATATTTCATACATGATAAGAATATGGAGGACAGGTGAAGGAGATTAAAATAAGTGACTATTATTTGATAAACATTCTATAAATATGCACCTGAATTTTGATTATTCAACTTCCAAATGAGTTTGATGCTGTCATAACAAATATACGATGCATAATACGCAATGGAAACAATAAATGCATCCTATTATTGCATCCTAAGAACTGATTTATATAATCTAGTTTTATTACTTTGATAGGATAAATCAGTATGATAATTATTATTAAACATCATTTTCAACATTTTACCTTTCAGTGACTTATATCGCAGACATACCATTTCTCAAAAATGTTTATTTTGAGACAGAGAGAAAGAGAGTGAGCAAGGATGGGCAGAGAGAGGGAGACAGAGAATCTCAACCAGGCTCTGCACTGCCAGTGTGGAGCCCGATGTGGGGCTTGAACTCACAAATCATGAGACCATGACCTGAGCTGAAATCAAGAATCAGACTCTTACCTGACTGGCCCATCCAGGTGCCCTGATATACCATTTTTAAAGTTTATTTATTTCTTTATTTGAGAGAGAGAAAGAGAGCACATGAGTGGGGGAGGTATTGGAAAATACCCAGCAGGCTCTGGACTGTCAGCTCAGAGCCAGATGTAGGACTCGACTTACAAACCATGACATCATGACTTGAGCTGAAATCAAGAGTCAGACACTTAACTGACTGAGCCACCTAAGCATTTCACAGATATACCATTTTTAAGATTCCAGAGTTACCACTGAACACATTCATTTTAGTGGTAGAATTTTTAGTAGACGTTAGTCTTTCCCCCCTTAGGACTGGCTATCTAAATACATTTTTGTTGACTTTGTCTCGAATTATTTGTTCTTAAGTGTGCCTTTGAAACTAAATTAAACCCATGAGATCAACCTATATGTTAATTATTTTTGAGATTTTGTGCATAATAACATTTTGTACTATATATGTATGTGTCTTTGTGAGCCAGAAAGTCAAATGAGCATCACAGGAAATAGTGAAAAAGGATAAAAGAGAAGCAGTTTTTGAATGCCAGCCATACACAAGGCACTGGATTAGGAGGCATGTTATATCCTGCCTGTCATTCACTTCTCATGAGAATCCTCTATGGTGAATGCAGTGAGTCACATTTTAACATGAAGAATCCAGGTGTCAAACTAGTAAACTTGCTCAAGGTTCCACAGCTAAAAAGTAGTAGAGAGAGCATTTGATCTTCTGTGTATGACTTGTAAGCTCATCTTCTTTCACATAAATACACTGACTGTTCAGAAATGTTTGGGGAGACAAAGATGTTTTGATTTTTAAGGGAGAGCTGATTTGTCAGCATTAAAGAGATAGAGCGACAGTTTGTCTAAGGGAACTAATATTTATAACATAAAAACAATATTTGGGAAGGAGGAATAAAAGAGGAAAAAACTGGAAAGAAAAACAAGATTTGTTAGAGAAGAATCAACAAAATGTGTTCAAATTATTGGTAAGATAAACCAGACAGAGACGGTTTAGATTAAGCCTAGACTGGTGGCTTAAAAAGGCAGTCCAGTTAGCTATTTTCCCAGGGGTAAGTAAGGCGCTGTCTACTGACAAATAGAAGATTGGGCCAATCTCTATTTGTTAGGCAGGGAAAAAAGCCATAAAGCCAATGGTCAAATTAAGGACATTAAAGGTTGAGGCAGTTGCCTAATCTGTCATCAGGCTTAGGGGGTGAATAGAGGTGTAATTAGGGTATACAGTGAGAAAGAATACAGAATGAAGAGGGCATGAACAAGAAGAGACATAGCTAATGAATTCACACTCAGGACTGCACTGTGGTCATCTACCAGTGAGGTCAAAGGTAATACAAAACTGAGTGAATCAAATGAAAAGCCTAAAGAGGCAGAACCAGTTTGGTTCTAAATAAAGACCCATATCCAGGGGCACCTGGGTGGCTCAGTCAACTGGGCATCTGACTTCAGCTCAGGTCATGATCTCACAGTCTGTGGGTTCGAGCCCGTGTCAGGCTCTGTGCTGACAGCTCAGAGTGTGGAACCTACTTCAGATTCTGTGTTTCTCTCTCTCTCTCTGCCCCTTCCCCTCTCATGCTCTGTCTCTCTCTGCCTCTCAAAAATGAATAAACATTAAATTTTTTTTCTTAAAAATTAAAAAATAAAGACCCATATTCTAAATCCCAAATACCTTAATTTTAAAAACTTTAATGATAAACTTTGAAGTGTGTCACAGAAGTGTTGAGCTCATTAAATTATTGGCCAATTAAAATTATTTTAAGATCTTCTTCCTTATTTATGTGCTTCATAAAAATTGTGACCCTTCCAGATTTTTCCTTTA
Organism: Hyaena hyaena; assembly: GCF_003009895.1. Classification (NCBI taxonomy): domain Eukaryota; kingdom Metazoa; phylum Chordata; class Mammalia; order Carnivora; family Hyaenidae; genus Hyaena; species Hyaena hyaena. Next base: position 2,112,171 of record NW_024080871.1, on the reverse strand, counting down.
ATACCTTTTCGTCTTTGACTGATTATTTTAGACCAAGGTGACAGTTAAGGTTTTCTTGGGATTGTGAATGAAATTCAAATCCCAACAAAGTAAAGCAAATAAAAGAGAGAAGGAAAAGAATGGAATTATATTCTTGTTTAAGGCTACTCCGCTTCAGAGCGCTACAGAATTTAAATGTCTTTTCTAACTTTGTTTTTGTTTTTTTTTTAAATTTTTTTTAATGTTTTATTTATTTCTAGGAGAGAGAGAGAGAGAGCGTGAGCAGGAGAGGGTCAGAAAGAGAAGGAGTCACAGACTCTGAAACAGGCTCCAGGCTCTGAGCTGGCAGTCAGCACAGAGCCTGACGCAGGGCTCGAACCCACGAACCGCGAGATCATGACCTAAGCGAAAGTCGGACGCTTAACCGACTAAGCCACCCAGGCGCCCCTGTGTTTTTTTTTTTTTTTAGATTAAGAAGGAAGTTTCACCATGAATCTTCTATACCTTGGCTAGGAGTTTAGCAAATTCTAGCTAAATTTTTATATTCAAGGGATCGAGATCTCCTTGGCAGACAAATTTTAGTCATGGAGTAGTTAACAGTAAGAAAATATAATATGATGGCATAGCCTCACAAGCCACATGTGCCACATGAGTGGAGTGGACAGTGAGGGCTGAGGTGTTCAGAGGGTGTAATCGTCAGGGTGTAATTGTCCACAATATCAGGAAAGACTTCTTGCTGGAAGTGAAACAAGTGGTTTTCAATTGTCTTAAGTAAGCAATTTTCAGTTTTGCATCTTTAACTTTCTTTAAAGTAGACTAAGCTATGATAGAGATCACGTTTCACCAAAAAGCCAATGCTAATATATGGACCCAGCAAGAATAAGATGTCTGTACACGAGGCAAAGTAAGAAGTATTCTTTAACAGCAGATAAGCTTCCAATTTTTCCTCTAAGCTTGTCTTCCTTCATTTTTCACCCATATCCAAATTGAGATAAACATTTATTATTTTATGCTACATCAGAATGGCTTCTCTTTTTTTTTTTTAAAGTTCATTTATGTTTGAGAGAGAAAGAGAGAGAGAGAGAGAATGTGAGCCGAAAAGGACAGAAAGAAAGGGAGACAGAGAGAGGATCCCAAGCCGGCTCCACACTGTCAGCATGGAGCCCGGCATAGCACTTGAACTCAGGAACTGTGAGATCATGACTTGAGCCGAAATGAAGAGTCAGGCACTTAACTGACTAAGCCACCCAGGTGTCCCTGACCTTTGTTTCCTTTTAACTTTCCTATATTTACTCTTTATATATTTGGAATGGCTAGAATATTGGCATTTCTGACTTAGAGGTTAAAGTGAATTCATCATGTTTGAAATTCAACATTTGTGAACACTTAAGTTCCCAAACATTTCTATATATTTGCACATTACATTTCTACTCAGGGGTCAGTCTTTTAGTTCATTGAGGCCCATTTGAAGTGTAGTAGTTGAGAGTGTGAACTTCAGGGTTAAACAAATCTAGTATGAATTCTAGTATAAACTTATAATACACATACATGTGCTATACATTCTATAGATGGAGTACAATGTTAATATAGTGTTTCCTATAGTTTCAAGCTTTCTACATGGTGGCTCCTTTCATGTTTTCTGAAAACTTAATGTATAATTTATCCATTTGAAATGTTTTTTATAATTCTAAGAGAGTAGCATTTTGAATAAATGACAGTGAACCCTTCAAAAATGTGTTTACGTTTTAAGACAATGATCTCTCAGTCTGTGTGGGTAGATAAATAGAAGATATATAGGGAAAAGGATATTCAACCGAAGGCTTTGTTTCTGTAGCCTTAATGTTGTCATATTTCAAGCATCTCAGGAAAGAAAGCACTATACAGAGAAGCTTTAGGAAGGCAGTGCCGTCCTAGTGAGCCAGGTAACTGCAGGTGTGGAGCCATTACCGTAGGTAGGAGCCCGCGGGACTTGGGTAACGCTGTGCCCACCTTTGCTCTGTGTCTGCAAAGTGAACTAGCCTTCTGAGATAAGAGGAAATGACAGATCAGGGAGCAGCGCTGGCACTGAACTCACTGACAGTCATGCATCACTCAGGCTTAGGTTGTTTCTGTTGTTCTTTTGTTAGAGTTTACTTTTAGTGCTTTTATATGTGCAGTCTGTTGACTTTAGAACCAGCTGATATTTGTGGGTGCCAGGGCAAGTGTTTATAACTTGGGAGTGAATGTGGAAGAGTATGTTCCTTCTGAACATGAATTTAAGAGGGTGGTTTTTTTAATGTTTATTTATTTATTTTTGAGTGGGAGAGAGGGGAGGGGAGGGGCAGAGAGAGAGGGAGACACAAAATCTGAAGCAGGCTCCAGGCTCCACTTTGTCAGCGCAAAGCCCAACATGGGGCCTGACCCCAGGAACCATGACATGATGACCTATGCTAAAGTCGGACGCTTAACCGACTGAGCCACCCAGGCGCCCCTAAGAGGTTGGTTTTATTGTGCTGTTTTCTCCAGAGGATGTGGCTAACAAAGGGGAATTTTGTCATCAGATGATAGATATTAAGCTGACCATATGGAACTGTCATTTTATAGGTTAATATTGGTCAAATATCAGCAATTTCTTATGGTTTAACTAAATATGTGATTTTTGTCAAATTAAGAATCTGGACTTAGGTTACGTGGCAAGAGTGAGTCCCATTCCTTTTGACTTGTGAGAATGTTGAAGTAAATCCTTGGCCTTTTAAACTATCTTCTTCAATTATGTACTCTAGTGACCATCTCAGTCCACTTTTTACATTATTTTAGATATTTTGTAGTATTTTCACTTATTCATTCATTTAAAAATGGAATGGCTGCACTGTGGAGGGCACGAGAGAGCAAAAAGAAAATTCAATGAGTCATGGCCTCTGCCTCAAGGAACTCAGTGTAGTTGGACAAACTGGCAAAGAAATAATTAGAGTATAATTCAGTAATAGCTAATAGTTGAGGTTTCTGCAAAATTGAGAGAGTGATGTAGAAAAAGACATAATCAACCCTGTCTCAATGAATCAATAAAACTTTTCCTAGGAGGTGGTAATTGATGTTGGCGTTTATGCAAAGAAGAAAAGGGAAGGGTATTCTTGGCAAAGAAAACAGTCAATGCAAAAGGATCAGACACTAAAAAAACGAAGGATAGTTCTTTGTGGTTGTACGCAGGATATAAAGCGGGGTCACAGCAGCGACTGGTTGGTGATGTGTCTAGAAAGTAGATGAAGGACAGATTATAAAAGCATTGATGTCGCAGTGAATAAGGTATTTGGATCTTGTGTTGTAGGCAACGGGCAATGTCAAAATGTTAAAATGGAGGAATGGAGTAGCTTGATTTTGTGTTCTAGAGAGAGAAGACAGTCTGCAGTGGGAGGAGAATCAAAGAGAGAGCAACTGTTTACAGAGTACCGACAAAGAGTGGAGATCTGTACCAGCATTCAGTCTTGCTTTCTAACCATCTAGATGAAGGGATAATAGCCTTACATTTCATTTGTGGGAGCTAGTGACTTCTGGTTCTAAAGGCCTGTCAATGATATCGCAAATAATTTTTACAATCATGCATTTATTAGGTGCCTATGTCATATGAAACATAAATTACAATACAATGCAGCATGATGAATGCCAGATAAGTAGTTCATCAGAACTTCAGGGACAAACTCACTGAGGGTCCATTCATTTATTGAAAGTCTAGTTTGTACTAGGGATAGCAGTAAGAGTTAGTAATAAAATATTGACTAAGATCAGGTACCTACCTCATGAATATGCATTATAGATATAACTTTTGTGAACACATGAATATCTGTATGTGTGTTTGTGTGTGTGTGTGTGTGTGTGAGATAGTAGTACAAATACAGCTTTCATGTCTCCAAAACTATATTTCAAATATTTTCATTATATATTCAGAATTATATGATACAAAGGTATATCAAACCTAAAAAATGTATTGTTATAGAAGATTCCAGTTTTTCATTTGCATTCTTAAATCCAATTTATTTTTCTATTCTTGCATTGTATTAAAGAAATGGAGGGGCACCTGGGTGACTCAGTCAGTTGACCGTCTGACTTTGGCTCAGGTCATAATCTCATGGTCCATGACTTCAAGCCCCACATCAGGCTTTCTGCTGTCAGCACAGAGTCCCCTTCAGATCCTATGTCCCCCTCTCTCTCTACCCCTCCCCTGCTTGATCTCTCTAAATAAACATTTAGTAAAATTATAAAAAAATATAAAGAAATGCGATCAAATTAGTCTAACTTACACTCTTGTTAAAATATCAATAATTCCCAATATGTGAAAGCCCATAGCTAAGCATTATTCTCACACTTTTACAAGGCCAACTATTTCACTTGTATTTTTCATGCTTCCTCTTCCTTCACTAACTCTCCTCTCTCTTCATTGTTTCTTCAATCTCAATTCACAGTTAACATCTTCCTTCTTCCCACCAATACATGCAAGCCTTCATTACTTAGAGAAATCTAGACCTCAGGGAAGCTGTCCGAATGTCCTCATCAAGCTTCTGGAAAGAATAAAATGCATTGGTTGCCTCCCTTCTTCATTAGTCCTTGAACCCTTACAATTCAGCGTTTGCACTGATTCAGCGCACTCTGATGGCACTGTCCTCTTTAAAGCTGCCTCTGGGTGGGTGGGCCCAGACGATTTTAGGAGTTTTTGCAGAGGCCTCTCATTTTTCTTCTTTGGAAATGAATTGACCCTTAGCAATTTCCTAAAATACATGTTGCTAAAATCTACTCTTAAGCCATCTCTGCTTCTATCATCACATTTTCTTCTTCTTCTTTTTTTAATGTTTTATTTATTTCTGAGAGAGAGAGGGACAGTGTGAGCAGGAGAGGGTCAGAGAGAGAGGGAGACACAGAATCTGAAACAGGCTCCAGGCTCTGAGCTGGTTGTCAGCACAGAGCCCGACGTGGGACTTGAACCCACGAACCATGAGATCATGACTTGAGCCGAAGTTGAACGCCCAACTGACTGAGCCACCCAGGCGCCCCATATCGTCGCATCTTCTTTTGCTGAATTGGACCCTCTTGCTACCCTCTTCTAACGATTTTTGTGATTATGTTGGGCCTACTAGAATAACCCAGGACCAATTTCCCATCTTAAGAATTATAATCACATCTATAAAATTCCATCTGCCATGTAAGATAGCGTATTTATGTGTTTCTGCATCTAGGATATCCTAGTGTTAGTGGGTAAAGTGGCACACCATCCTGTCTCCCATAAAAAGTTAGATTCAGTACAACTAAATAAAAAAAAATAGGTATTGTTCTGTCCTATGGTAGAACCAAGGCTCAGAGCAGTGAAGTCTTCCTGAATAAGATTCAGGACCCGATCTTCAGCACCACATCGCTTCTTCTATGCAACTGCCAATTTAATTGTGCCAAGAAGTGTATTAGGTGTTTGGGGATATAACTAGAACAAACAGTAAAGTTAGGTAGGTGTATGTCTAATTGGTAGGGCTGTAAGCATAGTACATGGAGAGAGCCACCTAGAATTCTAAGAGGAGGTCCACACAGCTTAGCAGGGAAATCTGTGTTCTGGGAGCTTAGCTGTGACCGAGATACTTCCCTTCTCAAATACCATCAACTTCCCAGAGCATGCAACTCTACTGCAATGGCATTTAAACACATTTATTGAGTGACACCAAGATTCCTTTTCAGGTCTGTGTCCTAGTAGTATCCCTCCCCCCCCCCAGCCCCCCCCCCCGCCCAATGTTTCTTACCCTTTGTATGTATTATCTACATCAGCCCAACATATTCCCAGTTTCGTCCTGTTGCTCATTATTTCTCTTTTATTCTTTTTCTTTTTCCCTTGAAATATTCCTTTTCTTTAGTTCTGTCAACTAAATCTCTAAATATATTTTAAGAGTCATCTCAAATACTACCTCTTACCTGAAGCTTTCCTGGTCTCGTAGCCCAAATTAATCTTCATGATCTGAGTTACAATAATCTGAGTTACAATAACAGTACTGTCTACTTCTCTTTTTTAAATGGTTATTTATTTTTGAGAGAGAGAGAGAGAGAGAATGCATGAGTGGAGGAGGGGTAGAGAGAGAGGGAGACACAGAAACTGAAGTAAGTTCTAGGCTCTGAGCTGTCAGCACAGGGCCCAATGTGGGGCTTGAACTCTTAGACTGTGAGATCATGACCTGAGCTGAAGTTGGACACTTAACTGATTGAGCTACTCAGGCACCCCTCAGCACTGTGTACTAGATGATTGTGTATGTGTCTGTCTCCCGAACTAAGTGGTAAGTGTGTTCTTTCTTATCTCCTTCTTTCCATTCCTTCCTTTCTTCCTCTTTTCTTCCTTCTCTCTTTCCCTCCCCATCTTCATTTCCTTCTTTTCTCTCTTCATAACTTTCTTCAACTGTATTAAGCACATCTCCTTTGTGTTGATGACTGTTTTCATTGCTGGCTATGTATCTGTGAACAAGCCAGACATAATTTCTACTTTCACTGAATTTACAGTTTTAAAGGTAGAGGTTATGTTGTACCTACTTTTAAAGATCCTTTTAGTGCCTAGAACATAGTAAATACTTAAACAGCAGGATTTGATTGAATATCTATGAGGATTGAAATTCAGCTGGAAACGACCAGAGTCATAGCCTATTCATAGAGTTTATAAAGACTTATGTTCTTTATTAAAACCAAGAAACATTTGTTTGAACTGACTATGTTTTCATTATACTTTTCCAACTGAGATTACATATTTTGTATTCCAGTGATTACCAAAACTATATTTTGCTCCTGGGGAAAAATATTACATGGATTATGTAACAGTTTGTTCAAGTGACTTGTTTTTTTTTTTTTTAGCAGCAATAGAAAATAGTGAGACACTTAAGTAATTGTCAGTGAATTTTATCTTGCTTGTAGTGAATTACTTTTTATAAGTGAATAGCAGAGCTAGATTTGCTTGTATGTATTTTACAAGTGGGTCTTAAAAGTTGAATTAAAGTAAAATAATTTATCATAAAAATTAACAACATGTAGTTCTCCCAAATTTATTATGATGAAGATGCACTATAAATTTTAGTTATGTGAATAAATGTATGTATTGAAAGATCATATGTAGTTGTCAACTTTATCAGAATGCCTTGATAATAATTAGAAATCAGGAAAACAGAGTTTAGAGTCTCTTAGAATTCTACAAGTCCCTGATTTCCTGTTTTAAAAGTTGATTTGGTCTCCCATTGTCACTCACAGAGAAAGTTAGGGGTATTCCTTTTCTCTAAGTATGTTTAAGTTAGATCAATTTACCATGTGCTCTGAAAATTCAAATATGGTGTTGTCTATTAGAATAATAGCCTTATTATCTAATTTAAATCGCACTTAAAAGTTGAATATTAAATATTTTATGGGCACCTAGTTGGCTCAGTTGTTTAGGCATCCAACTTCAGCTCAGGTCATGATCCTACAGTTTGTGAGTCTATTCCCGGTGTCAGGCTCTGTGCTGACAGCTCAGAGCCTGGAGCCTGCTTCAGATTCTGTGTCTCCCTCTCTCTCTCTCTGCCCCTCCCCTGCTCATGGTCTGTCTCTGTCTCAAAAATAAATAAACATTAAAAAGTTAAAATAAAAATACAAAAAGAGTAAATATATTTGAGAAGTCAAAAATATGAAAGAGGGAGATTGTAGCTTGGGTCTAGCCTCTGCTCATGATGTGAGACTGGGTTAGAGAAGATGATTTCCAAGACGCTGCCAACAGTCATGCCTGAATCTGATAATTTAGTGACTATCTATTTAAAATCTTAACTTTGGGATTTTTGTTAGGCGATGTTGCTTATGTCCATGCAACTGGATCTCTTTATTGATGTGAGTTTATCATATATATATATATATTTTTTTTTTTTTTTTTATTTCTAGGAGAGAGAGCGCGAGAGACAGCGTGAGCAGGGGAGGGTCAGAGAGAGAGGGAGTCACAGACTGAAACAGGCTCCAGGCTCTGAGCCGGCAGTCAGCACAGAGCCCGACGCGGGGCTCGAACCCACGAACCGCGAGATCATGACCTAAGCGAAAGTCGGACGCTTAACCGACTAAGCCACCCAGGCGCCCCGAGTTTATCATATATTTTATAATAAAATATCCTTGGAGTCAGATGTGGTATATATAATGATAATGTGCATCCTTCTATTTTTTTTTTTGAAAAGTTTATGTTCCGTTTGATTGGAATGTGAATTAAAATTCAGTTTGCATCATCTTGAAATTGTTTCCTTATGATACTGAATTGTGAATATTAGTGTCTCTTATGTCAGAGGCCAATACCAAAGGTCTAGATAGAGGGGGTGCTTATGCTGCACCCACCATACACTGGTATAGCTCATTATGCATACTCCCTCATTTGATTTTCATCATAACCATTATATGGAGATACTTTTCTCACCTCCATTTGCAGGGTGGTGAAGTGAGATGCCTAAGGTCAGCTAGTAAGTTGTGGATTCAAATTTCATAAAATCTTCAAATTTGATCTAGAGTCAAATACAATGCAAGTATTTATAAAGCAAAAGTCTGGGACACCTGGGTGACTCAAGCGGTTAAGCGCCGACTTCGGCTCAGGTCATAATCTCATGGCTCGTGGGTTCGAGCCCCGCTTCGGGCTCTGTGCTGACAGCCAGCTCAGAGCCTGCTTCGGATTCTGTATCTCCTCTCTTTCTGACCCTCCCCTGTTCATGCTGTCTCTGTCTCTCAGAAATAAATAAAACATTACAAAAATATGCATAAAACAAAATTCTTCATGAAGAATATATTTGCTACCAAGTTCTATTATTGATCCTGGGAAATCGTGTCGAAGGAACAGATTTATGGGAGTGATGTCATGGTCCTGGCTCTGCCATTCGTTCTGAACAAGTAGTAGCAGCAGACCTTTAAGTAGTAGGGATAGTACTGAAAAGAAAAAATAAAGAGTAAAAAAGAAAGGTAGGGAAGGACCCAGTATGATGGAGTGATAACAACACAAAGGAAGGAAGGAAACTTTCATTATGGAACATGCATGTACAGTTTTCACACATCCTATGTCATTTAATGTTCTCAGCAATTCTGTGAGACACAGGCAACGTGATGCTCTTTACTATAGCTGGGGACAAGCTAACTGGAGCTGACAGAAATTAGATCTTGCAAACAGAGGCCATCTCACCTAATGACAACAGACTGCAGCTCACATCTTACACAGCATAGTCTGTATTTTTTGCCCTACATCGTATTTCTGCTGTTGTTCTCCATTTTAAATTTTCATTAAAAATTTCTATTTTACTGTTGATGGTACCAGAGATGGAAGGAAGAGACCAAACAGCACTGACGTGGCAATGAACATGTGTTCCTCTTAAAGCCACTGTTCCTCTCTCTTTCCTCGTTTCTCTTTCCCTCCCTCCCTTGACCTGTGCTGTTGCTGTTCCAACATGGTTCACATCCTTAAGAAAGCAAATATTTCTAGTACTGTATGAAAACACTGAGTAACATTGGCACCAGTTTTAGTCAGCTCACTGTCACAGGAAATGCTTAAATATTTGGGAGTGCCTGGGTGGCTCAGTCAGTTGAGCATCTGACTTTGGCTCAGGTCATGATCTCACGGTTCATGAATCTGAACACATCATTGGGCTCTCTGCTGTCAGCGCAGGCTTCGGATCCTCCATCCCTGCCCCTCTATCCCCCCTTTACCCCCCTGCTCCCCTGCTCACACTCTCCTAAAAATGAATAAACATTAAAAAAATAAAAATAAATAAGTGTTTGATACAACTCAAAAATGACCAGTTCCTTCTTGTCACATTCCGTAACAGTTGTCTCATACGTATTTGTCCAGCAATCAGATGAAGGACACCATCTTATTATATATTCCATAGGTGTACCATCTCATTATTTATTCTGTAGATATCACCAGCTAGAGGCTGGAAAGGAAACTCAAAGCAATTGAGTGCTATTTCATGTTTCTGTTCCTCGTAGCTCTAAATATAAAAATCAAGGTCACTATTATAATTTTATGGAACTTTTCTTTACAAGGCCTTCATTATGAGAAGTACCTTGAGAAAAACAGTGATATTTTCCTCTGCATCTAGGCAGTTAACTTTGGAGCAAGCATGGGAAAGATTTAAAATGATGGAAGATTTGGAATAGCAATGTAATTGGGCTTCTATTAGAGGCTGTGAGCTATTTTCTTCAATATTCCCCTGTAAGCTTTTATTACAGTCTTTGTTAGCTGCTAGCCAATAACCATTATCACTTCTTTCCTTTATAACAAAACACTAATTTTATTGAGGAACTCACATTTTTCCTCCAATTAGGTGCTTATGAGGACCCAGCCCCATGTTCCATAGCAGATGTGAATCATGGTGGACCTATTCTCTTTGCCTGTGAGTGGTCAGGCATGACCAGGTGATGCAATTTATGGTTAATGACCTCTGAGTGGAGAGTCTTTAGGACATTTTCTGGGAAAGATTTCTTTAGCGGATCAAAAGAAACATATGTAATAGACAGCTCCTCACTTATTTTTAAGTTTATTTACTTAGAGAAAGAAAGGGGGAGGGGGTGGGGAGAGAGAATCCCAAGCACTGTCAGTGCAGAGCCCGATGTGGGACGCTATCTCATGAACCATGAGACCATGACCTGATCCAAAATCCAGAGTTCAAAGACAACCAACTGAGACCCACAGGCGCCCAACAGCTCCTCACTTTTTTGCTTAGATTCTTAGGATTGTTGTAGCCCACTTGCTAACATGGAGTTGTTTCCCAATATATTGAGGGTAGCATCAAGTAAATATGGAAAGAATTTGGGTCCTAGACATCATTGATCTATTCATTTAACCAACTCTAGTTGTGTTCCTGGAATTTTTTCTAGAAGAACTACTATGTTTTTAGGATTACATCCTTACTATTTCATTGAGGATTTTTCTTACTTGTTCTCTACTTCCCACCCAGCATCACAGCTCATGCTTTAAAACGAATGATAAAATATGTCAAGATTTCATATTTCTGATGATGTGCAGACTGTTCCAATTGTCATCCAAGTGTTACTTTTATTAACATGTTTATAAAGTGACTTGGTATTGTCCGATGACAGACACTAAGTAAAAAGTCATTTTCATTACTTAATATTATAAGCATGGCACCCAAACATAAAATTATAATTTGGCTAAAGCCTCAGGTATATTTAGTGCTACCCATGCCTTTACTGTTTTCTATTTGTCTATTTTTTGCTAAGCAGTTGCTGCAAGATGCCTGGGTATGGGTAAATATTACTTTGGATTTTGAAATCTGTCAGATTACACAATGCAATGGAGGCTTTTACTGCAATCATCTTCCAGAGTTTAATGAAAGCCTACTTTTTGCTGCACATGCAGACCTAGAAATCCTTCTCTCAGTAAAATGTTCAAGGTTGGCATTCTTAGCATAATGGCATATTGAGGTACATTATATAAAGTAATATAGAAGTTGTTTTTTCACTAAATACAGTACACATAAATTCTTTTTCAGGCATGTTTAGTGTGCATAGGAACACGTTGAAATTTTCCACTTGACTAAAATTAACAAAATGTATGGATCAACTTTCTTTGTTGCAATGACTGAAAAACTTGTAGATATTCTTGTAGATTTTCACACCAAAATGCAGAAAACTAGGATAATGGATCCCTTCTGAAATACTTAGCTATTTCCTGACATGTATTAGACTTTCTGTGATGATCAACACCATACTGTTGTCTTATTAGGGACGTTTTAGTGGCTGAAGAGAATCGTTTGCTTTGACTGTCTCACCGTTTGAAAGAAAAGCGATTGTAGAAGTTTTTATGCCTGTTTTAGGTCCTGTCAGACTGGAAAGGGCACACTCCGGCCTCAAAGACTTTTTTTTTGAAGGACTCACAAGCCAGAGCTCAATGTGTGAGTTTGTTTCCAGACTTGAATTACTCGAGTTCCAGAGAGACAGACTTCTATTAGGCCACCGGGCTAGAGCAGCAATGTTTAGATATTATTTCAATCAAAGAACTGTGTTCCATTACCCTAGGATCTATGTCAAGCTGTGGATTAGGTTAAAAAACCAACAAAAGCTCCTGGTGGTTGAAAGATTATAAGTATTTTGCTACATTACTGCATTGGAGGCATGAACACGTTCCTTTAGCGTTTTAGAGTTTCACAATGTTACAATTAATTAATTGTGTCTATCTAGCTAAAACACTAGTCGGAGTTACCGTCTGCACTTTTAATAAATCCTTTGAATTCCCTTGATCTTTCTTTTTTCTTATCCTGTGTTCTGTAGTACAACTTTCCTAAACCCATGAAACTTTGATTAATGGAATAAAGAATTAGATTCGAGATACCTGTTTTTGTTAGTCTTCCAGGCTTCTCTGACATTTGGATCACTTTCTAAATGTACCTTGGCCTTTCTTATGGATGGTAAATTGAAAAAAACAAAAACAAAAACAAAAAAAACCCTCGAAATTATAAAGCATTATTATCCTTGCTAATGTGGAATTATTTATCCCCAGTTGTATGTAACTAGCCATTCACTGTACACATTCAAATATAGTGTTTCTTTTCTAGAAAGTAGTTAATGTTGATGTTTCTTCATTATTCTTTCCCTTTTCATTCTTCTGCCCCCAATAGTTTGCATGTATATAAATATGTATGTAGAGAATAAAGTGGGGTGCAAAAATCATGTTTATCAATTGCTCTTTAGATAATGATTTTTATTATAATCTTTGAGTAAGCACTTCACGGTTTCTTACATGAATTAAAAACCAGGGGTGCCTGGGTGGCTCAGTTGGTTGAGTGCCCAACTTTGGCTCAGGTCGTGTTCTCTCAGTTCCTGGGTTTGAGCCCTGCGTTTGGCTCTGTGCCGACAGCTCAGAGCCTGGAGCCCATTTCAGATTTTGTGTCTCCCTCTCTTTCTGCCCCTCACTGCCCCCCCCATCTCTCAAAAATAAATAAACATTAAAAAAACTAAAAATCTACTCATAGATTCTAAAACCTTCTAATTAATGAAAATGAACTGTCCTGGTTTGCTTCAAGTTCTGATATCCAAGTGTAACTATTTTAGAATGCCTGTGTTTTTATCCTTGATATTCTATGCATAGAACTTGACTTGTCCCACCACCCCTTTCCAGATCAGAATTCCTGTTAAATTGTCTTTAGTCTCTGTATTTTCCACTTTCTCTTACTCAGTAAGTCTCTCTCACTACTCTCAGCAAATATAGAAAAGAAGCAGAGCTTCTGGTATAAACGTGCTTCATCCTTGACCCCAGGAGAACTCATTGCTTCCCAGCTGTGAGGAGTATATTTCTTAGTAGGGAGCCTGGTCTTGCTTTCACCTGGTGCTGCTGGTATAAGCAGCTATCATGTTCAGATTCAAAGGTGGCCAAGATAGCATCCTGAGGACATGTCCCTGGAATGAAGTAGAGCCTACTTCTGCCCAAAAGCTGCCAGGTGGGAAGAGGGTTCGGTGCCCTGCTGAGAGCATTGTGATTTGGTGGGGGGGAGGGTTCAGTTAGGAGCACAGAGCCAGCTCGCTTCACTTTTCTGTTTGAGAGTACCTGAAGGAAGATGCAGAATATGGCGTCTTTCCTTTCTCACAGCTTATATGTACTCCGTTGGTGATACAAGGATCTACCTTATTTATGCTGTGGTGTGGAGATAAAGATGTTGGAATTAAGGACCCGATAACTTTTGTAGTTGGCAGAATGCCTCCTGAAAAAAAAATATCGCATATTAGTTCAGAACACCTCAGTTTATTTTCTTTTCTAGAGAATACTGGGAGTTTACAGTGGGGGGAAGGGGGGTGACTACATACAGGCAGCTTTCCGTTGGGGAGTACAGGCTAAAAAGATAGACTTGTTTCTCCTAAAGATTTTCATGCATGACCATAAAATGAATTATTTTGATACATGTGTTTTGTTTTTGAAAATAAAAGGATTTTTTTTGTCTAAAATGGGGCAGAGAGTACATAAATAATGTACTTTTTTACAGTACATTTAATGGATATTCAAACTACAGTGGACTTGGTGCGATAATGGGGAGATTATAAGGCATCATGTTTTGCTAAGCGGGAGACACAATTTAAGAGTTAGATTTGTGAAGACTACAACATGTCCCCTCCTCCCTTTTGTAGTTTCACATTTAGCTAGAGAGATTGTTCTCTAAGATTCAACACCTAAAGAATGCCTTTTTTTTTATATTGTTCAAAGCTGACCTCTGCTTTTAGAAAAGTTTATCTGCACTTTTTCATCTGTTTAGAAACATACATTTTTGGTTAAAAGATCGAAGACAATCTCTCTTTGTCTTTTTTTTTTTTTTTTCTCCTGAGCTAGGGAGGTTGAGATAAAAAAGAATGACTGCTTTAAAAGTCACACATGGCTGTAATTTAAGATTTTTTTCCCTTCATTGTCCGTAACAGTTGAAAGAAACCTTCAATGAAAGTTTATTAACTAGGCCAATGCCTGAGGCAATAAAGGTTCATTTATTACCAGTTTCTTGGCTGTTTTTCTTCTTCTATTTTTCGGTTAAACTCCTAGCGTAAGATAATACTTCACAAAATTAAACCTTTGACCTTCTGTAGAGTTAAGTCTCCTTTGATTAGATAAAGTAACAATTTATGGTCCAGCATGAGGTTGCACATGAAATGAATAATTCAATAGACTCCGTGTGGATGGAGGATCTATTGCTTTTGAAAATTTGAATGCTGTTTAAAGGGGGGAAAAGTCTGCTTAAGTGTGTTGTCTTTATTCCGTGTGCACTTCAGCAATATTTCAAAAGGCTTTACTTCCAATACAAAGTTATGTTTGAATTTTCTAATTCTCTTAAGAAAGACATATGGTAAAAATGCTGCAAATAGCTTGGTAAGTCTTTGCAGGACAGTCCTAGGAGTGAATATGCCAACCATTCCAGGTATTACAAAGGCTGAATTATAAAATTAAATAATCCCATGAGAAAAGTGACCATTGCTTTTACAAATAGCGTTCTATAATGATGGGACAATCAGAATATTATAATCTGTGATAACATTTTGAGCCACTATTCACATATCTTAAATCACGGTAATATTTAATAACTTTCAACAAGAAGCAATATAACAAAAATAAACTATAATAATAATAATATTAAGCCAGATTCTTAATTTTGAAGTCAACCCATTAGGAATTCAGTTTCTGGTTATCATGTGGTAACCTTTGTGAACAACAGTAATGTTCTTAATTTTGTTTTGCTTAAGTCACGTTATAAGTTTGCAATGCCATAACTCATTGCTAAAAGAGTGCTTTTCCACGTATTGCAGATTGAAAAAAATCTTCACTCCATCTGTGAAATGATTTTATTGGAATTGCCTAATTACTACAGAACAGATACACCTACTTTCAGGCTCAGAACTGATATTTGTTTCTGTCTTCAACTCCATGGAGGTAGAGAAATGTGTGCACAGCACAGGTCCGTGTTTCTCATAAAGCTGTTGTGATTAGCTGGTTGTTTAAATTACTAATTGACATGCAGGAGTTGAATGCTTGAGAGAAGTGTTTTAGTTTTAGTTTGGTTCTTTTTCAATTAGCTTAAATTATTTAAGGTGAATAAATCTACTGCAGTGATTTAGTTTCTTTTAATAAAATCTCATGGTACAACATAAATTAGGTCAAGAGAAACCACTGGATCAGTATAACTGCAGACTTTACTCCTAAATGAAGGGATATGAGGAAAATTGAAGATTTGCTATGATTTACAATTGTTTTTGAAATGAAGTAAAAGTTTCTATCAGAATACACAAAAGACTCACATTTCTTGCCATCTCAGGTATTAAGTGGTTCTTTTTTCTATAATGATTTTTGTAGCAAAAAAGGAGAGATGAATCATAACAGCCATTGGTCACTGTTCTTTGACATCCACCTGCTCTGTGCCGTGGTGAGCTAGGTTACATATACTAATGCAACCTCAGGAGGCACATAGTTTTAAACATAGATGGAATTTATTTGAGTGATAAAGTACAAGACTGCCTCAAAATCAGACAATTTAAGTAATTTGTTATGCTAAAAAATTAAGTAAGTTGACTATGATTTCAACGATGTGCCAAGATAAAGACTTATCTGTTTAACAGGCCACTTTCTAGGAGATGGCAATCACTTGGGACTATGAACAATAACCTATGTTTCTTTTGCAATTTCCCTATCACGTGGCAGTATGTATTCATCTAAATCAATTAGGATTGTTCTTTTCTATGATCCAACTTTCAAACTTCAACCAAAACCCTAGTACTACCTAGTTCAACCAAAAACAAAGTACTACCACTGGCCTATCACCATTCACATTTTCCTTGTAAACAAATGAGGAAAATCGCTACCTTTTAGGCTGCTTCTGGAGATTCAATGAGTTGTTGACATAAATATTAAAATGTAATGACTATTGCCTCAACTAGTCCCTCTTTCTCTATTGCTATTCAGTGAACATGGCTGTCTGTTGTTCCCAACCCCGAACCTGACCTCTGTTTACAAAGTGATTGTGTGTGTGCATGTGTGTGTGTGTGTGTGTGTATTATAATTACATTTCTTTCTTGAGTCTTTTCCTTGAAAAAAAAGTCTACGTTACTATATCAGAAAAAGTGTGTGGTCACAACTTCTCCAGTTATACTTCTGTCCTATTGTATAACTCCCCACAAACAACACTTCCATGTAAGAAATGGCCACCTCTTAACACTTTCTTCTTATCTCCTCTCCCCTTCTCACCAACAACCACATGCTACCTGATTTCTAGAAAAAGAAAAAGAGAGACTTATTGAGGTATCAAAGGATTTAGGAGAGGATTTACATGGTGTTGAGAAACGTAGTTGAACATTTGGGGAGATTATTCTTAGGCTAAAATGCCAATGAGGTGACTCGTTTGCAGGAAATTAAATTTATGACACCATTTCCTCTTTTCACTTATTATACTGCCTGAACTGTCACCGATATATTGACAAGTAGCCTCTTTAAAAAACATCCTTTCAGAATGTCACACACTGTCAGTTAGTTTCAGGCTAGTACGAAGCACCTGCCTAGAGTCAATGCACTGAGTAATTTGGGGTGATTGAGTCACGTGAGTAGTAAAAAGAATTGCGCCTTAGACAAGCATGAGAGCATCGAAAGAACAGTTTATTGGAGAGGGAAAAATAATATGAAGAAGGGTGCTTTAAAGAAAATTGGAGTCAAAGTTTACCTATTTCAGTTTGTTTCTATTTAGACTTTGTTCTATATTCAGGATATAGAGAGGGAAATAATTATTTGCTCTTCTCTCTTTTTCTTGTTGTGCTGTATTTAAAATATAGGACTCGGGCTAATATAAATAATATATTTTACCTGTAGTCCAGGTTAAAAGCTTTGTGTACAATTAAAGTGTTGAGACCACTGTTTTTGTGGCAGATATATTCTAAATTCGATAAAACTGAATTCCAAGTGAACATTTAGGTCAGGTTTCTAAGTGAAGTCAGCTTTTACTTTTGACATCATCTGAGCATCTATACCCTTGACTTCCTATGCCATTTATAAGCTACTTGAGCAAAGGGGATTCATTTTCTTTCCGTGATTCCAGAGTTTACAGTATTCTGTTCTTTTCTTTTTACATTTATTGACAGAGTCAGTGTGGTCAATGCTGCACTGGAAGTTAAGGGAATTGGGATCACTCTATCATTATTTAATGGTGTGACTTTATAGAAATGATTAACCTCACTGACCCTAAGTTTCATCATCAGTAAAAATAAAAGGGTTGCATTAGATAGTCTTTCTCATCTCAATGTTTTATAAGTCTAGACCCTGAGTGGCTGTTAACTCTTTTTCGAGAGGCGATAATGTTAACAGATGAAGTAAAAGTGAGAGTTTTATATTCAAGACTTTTTTGTATCAAGTTCAACATTTTATAAATTACCTATTTTCTTATTTAAAGCCACAGTAATTTAAATTTTTGATTTAATTATGTTTCAGCCTGATTCTGTGAGTTAGTGATCAGAAGTTGAATGTTTCAAAAACTTCCATGGAGGGATGCCTGAGTGGCTCAGTTGGTTAAGCATAAGACTCTTGACTTTAGTTCGGGTCATGATCTCACTCTTCGTGAGATAGACCCCTGAAGTAGGCCTTGCGCTGATGGCGCGGAGCCTGCATAGGATTTTCTCTCTCCCTCTTTCTCTGCCCCATCCCACTCTCTCTCTCAAAATAAAAACAAACAAACAAACAAACATTTAAGAACTTCCTCAGTGATTTAACACATGGCCAAATAACATAACATCTCCATGGTGCTCCCTCCACGTACTTCCTACTGCTATTACTTCCTTTGCTCTGAAAGCTTATGAATTTTAAGCTATTCAGAATAAGAATGCTCAGTTTGATGTCTATTTGATTGATTATTATTATTATCAATATTATAATAAACTCTTTTCATATATATCTCCAAATTAGTGGGGGTTTTTTGTTAATCCAAACATTTAAAAAATCTAATTAAATCAATTGAAAAACTGAAAACTGGTGTAGAGTGTTTCCATTAATGGCCTTAAAGATCAATTTCCCTTTTCTCTGCAGAATATAAATGTGTTTTAAAGGGCAAGAAAAGTCGGTCTAATGGACATTAGGAGACAAATTCACATTCAAAATCTTCAGTCTATTCTGCTTCACAATTAAGTTGCTTATTCCAGTTGCTTATCATGTCTGTTATTTAATCATTCAAAGGTGAGGACAGGTATATTTCAATCACAATTTGCCTTTATTTAGAAAGTATTGAAAAAATAAATAACTGTGAAAATTAGTGTCGGTTTTCTAGACAGCTAGTATTTAAATAAGGATAGGAAGAAAACAGGGTGAAAAGAAAGTACTGGTATTTTTAAGTTGTTATATTGAGCCAAGACTTCTAAGACTTGGCATGATTTCAATTGAGTTGTAATTCAAACTTATATGGAGCTTACAATGTACCTTCAACAGAGTTTTGCAAAGAGACTATAGGAACTGTCAGGAGCAGAAAGATTACTTCACAGTAATGACTGTTGAATTGAACTATGCTTTTTGATGTTTTACTTTCTGAATTGAATTGTTGGACAAGATTAATTGCACACAGTGAGAGTTTTAAATGAATGGCTATGTAAAGCATTAAGTTTCTCTGTATGCCACTTGGGGGAAAAAAAGCCAGAAGGTTTAAATGAATAAATGCATTTAATGCGCAAGATGCCTGGGCTAATTTTAAAACTCTTTTACTAACATCCTTTATTGAAAATAGAAACCCACTTTATTCATCTGTCTTGGTTATATTGCTGTGGTTGAAGTAATTTAATATTCCTACTTTCCACTAATCTTCTAGTTCAACAGAAGTAAACAATAGGTTTCATAAATTAAAAATACACTCTTCTGAACATGCTTATAAGATTAAAAAAAACAAGGCAGTAAACATTTATGACTGAAACAAACTAGATTGTTCAAATACTGCCATGATGTATCATGTATATCAATATGGCACTGATATCAGTTAGAATGCAAACAAGGTTTTAAATGATGTGCCCCTTCATTTCAGCTGGAGAATCCGCTTCACACCATCTGCCTATCAGATGGTTAGGAACCAGGACTGCGTATTAATGCCACATGTTCGATTTTCCTCCTTCTTGTAATGGTTAGATTCATATTGCTAATAGCTGTGCATGAGCACTGTCGATGAAATTTCTGTGACGGTGGAGTGATGAGATATTTATAAGCCGCCTGTCTCCCTGAATAATCAGTAGGAAGAATGCCAGACATAAATAACTTATCAATTCCAGAATATTAATAATAACTAGCAATGGCTATAATCTACTGCATCTTTAAAATGGTTTCTTCTAAATTTGGGTGAAGTGACATAGATGAATAAAAAAGTCTATCACATAGAAGCTTTGACTGCTTACTGTCTCTTACATATAACTCATTTTATTTAACCATTAGCTTTTGGGAAATACATTTTATATGGAATGTGATGTAAAAGTAGACAACATATCAAACATTTGGAAGTCATCTTGATGTCTTTGAAACCAAAGATCAAAGATTGGACCTTTCAAGTTAATGAGCAAACAAACAGATCAGAGAAAGAATTTGACAGCAATATATCTCTTTTATTGATATTTATAATCTATAGTTGTAATCTACTCTTTATCACTAGGAGTACTAACTTATTTGAAATAAACAGAATGGAGATTCTTTTCCTGTTTTTAGAAAGGGTGATCAGGATTGTATATGGCATTTGAAAGATTTAAAGGCCGTTTTGATAAAACTTGAAAGCAGAAGAAAAATACTGTCTTTGCAAAGTAAAATAAGACTCTTAAGTGGTGACAATGCCTGCTTCTTTTCCAAATGATAAACCCATGGATTGGTTTTAGGATATTGAATTTGAAGTAGTGAAGGCTTTGTATCAATAGAGCACAGAGTGGAGATTTAGTGATTTTAAGATAAATGCGATCAATGTAGACTACTAAATGAAATGTTTAGATAGAAGCATGAGTTTTAGATTTCCATTTGTCAAGTGGCTAAATTCTCATTCCCCACTGTTAGGTTGCTTCTGTCATAGTTGCATTTTTTTGTGAGTAACTGAACAAAGGTTAAACTAAACATAAGGACATGATGGATATTCTAGGTTACTTGATAATATTTACTACCATTTGTGGAGGGCTTAGTATGTGCCCATGCTGTTGCATATATTACCTTGTCTTTATTCCCAACAACATCCCTATCAAGTCAGAATTGATATCTCTGTTTTAAAGATGAGAATTTTGAAGCCTTAGGAATTATGTAACTTGCAGCACTATCCCAAACAAATTTGATGCATGGTGTCCAAAGTTTGTATGGTTTTTGGAGTGTTGTTTTTTAACCATCATGTATTTACTCTCTCCATGATAGAGAGTTTAGATACCTAGTAATTTCCATGACAGTCACTAAGGATTTCAGTAGAGCATCAAAAAGTGAAAGTAAAAGAAATCTATAAGACAAGATTAAAACAAAGCAAAACAAAAACTTCTAACACTATGCAGTTAGAAAAGTAATACAGAATTTTCTCTGAAGGAGCAGAGCAGAATGAATCCCACAGCAATGAGTTCATATCATAAGTCAGACAATAATATGAAAAGTCATGTTTTAAAATTCTGTGTAAAAGCCTATTTATTCTTTTAAATTGTAAATGTAGAGATTATGGAGTTTTAATAGGAAAGAAAAAGAAACCTAATATTTAAAAAAAAATTTACATTTATTTGTTTTTGAGAGACAGACACAGAGCACAAGTAGGGGAGGGGCAGAGAGAGAAGGAGGCAGAATCTGAAGCAGGCTCCAGGCTCTGAGCTGTCAGCACAGAGCCCAATGTGGAGCTCGAATTTATGAACTGCGAGATCATGACCTGAACCAAAGTAGGATGCTTAAGCAATTAAGCCACCCAGGTGCCCCAAGAAACCTAAATATTTTTGCATTATACAAGGCTTATTGTCTTTAACTTAATTTTGATGCACAGTCCCTTTCCTGAGGGTCATCTGGAGGTCTAGCAGCTACAGACTATGACTTACTATCCTTCCCGAGAAGGAAAATGTCTTTTTTAAACAAAATATTTCTTAATCCATTATTTTATTAATGCCAAATGTGTTTTAAGAATGCATTTAAGTTTCTCCATTGTTGATTACATTGAATTTAGAATCTTTTTTGACATGTAAAAAGTGTGTTTATTTTATTTACTTTTGAGAGAGAGAGAGAGAGCAAGGGAGCCAGGGGTAGAGAGAGAGAGGGGGACAGCGGATCCCAAGCAGGCTCTGTGCTGACAGCAGAGAACTCATTGTGGAGCTTGAACTCATGGATGATGAGATCATGATCTGAGCTGAAATCAGATGCTTAACTGACTGAGCCACCCAGGCACCCCTAGATTTAGAATCTTTTAAAATAAAATGAAATTATTTCATATTTGACTTCTTAGTCAAACATGTTTTTGTTCTGGTGTATGAGATACTTTCAAAGTTCTTTGAGAGTATAAAAAAGAGTTTGGTGAGTTAAAATAGGTGGGCTAATCATTCCTTAGTGTAAGAGATCATTTATTTGTTCCTTCCACATATGACCATACACATACACATACTATATATATCTCTCTCTCTTTCTACCTCTATCTCTCTCTAATCTCTATCTCTATCTTTATCTCTCTCTATCTCTAATCTATCCCATCTCTCTCTCTCTCTCTCTCTCTCTCTCTGGATATTTGTTATATTTCCTCCCATGAGAAAAATAAATCTGGTGCAAACCTTACCATTTCAAGAATCCAAAGTGATTACCCAAGCTGTTTCAGTAACAGCTACTGTACATGCCACCTAGATGCATGCATGCAGGTGGCTGCTGGAGTTAAGCAGGTCCATGACTGCTGCATCAGCAGCGCCGCATTACCTGGCTCGCCGGTTCACTTGTGTGGCGGCAGGCCAAAGGCACACGAAGACTCATTCTTATAAAAGTCTGCATCCCACTAGAGCAGTACATCTCAAACTCTGCTTCCTTGGTCTAGCCTGATTTTGTGTTGTAACAAGTCCCCTTGTTGATTTTGAAGCACACTCACTTTTGGAAACAACTGTAATGGTGATCTATCTGCTCAGTTAATAAATTTTTATTGTGAGATGCAGACACACTTTAAATTAACGTACTCATATAAACTAACTGCAGCACACATCAGATTCAACCTGTTTGCTGAAAGGTAAAAGCACAGATTCCTCAGCCTGTCCCAGACACCTTCTGTGACTGTGTCCCTGGAGAAGGTGACCTCTAACTTTACCATGCATGACCGCTGGATTTGATGTTGACTATCACTTTAAGAAATACTGAATTCCCTAGGTCTGAGATTAAAAATGGTTCATCTTGCTTGGGAAGAGTTAAAAGCAGCAGTAAATATGCAATATAATGAACTTCAAGGTGAGTTACTGAAGGAGGACATAACAAAAATCCTCGCTTAGAAAAGGGTGAGGCAGGGAGGTAAATGTTATGGTTTCCAGTATTTACACAAGTAGACAATTTTTGGTTACATGAAAATGTTTTCACAGTTTGAATTCTCTATAAAGTATAGACCAATTGCTAGACTTATTTTGTGAATTTATCACAATTTTTTTTCAAAGTCAACCTCATTTTGGAACAAAATATACAACGGGACCTCTTTCTAAGAGCAAGTTGGAGGGGATTTGAGAAATACATCAGAGATTTGAAAGGGCCATTGCAAGGCCAACAGGAAGCTCAATAAGCACAGAGGGCAGATGAGACTTTTGTGACCCTCTCTACCCCAGGCAGATGTAGTTTGGGAGAGTCAGGCTTTATATTAAATTAATGAAATTTGCTGCTCCTAATATATTCACATTGATTGTAATGTAAGCATAATGCTTGAAATTACTTACATAGACATTGTCAAAATAGTGACCATATTTCTCCTGTGGCTTTCCAAGTAATCTAGTCTCAGAAGTGCTTTTTCATTCAGAGAAAATTTGTGGCAGGCATTGTGGTAGATGTCTGGGATACATATATTAAGGAAGTATTTCTGTCCTTCTGGGTAACCTAGTTAGAGGAGCTTTAAACCTAACCTCCCCGCCCCCCCACTTGCCTCAAGAAAAAGAGCATTAAAGAATTCAAGAGTTTCTCTTCTCAGATTGCACCTTGAAATGTCCTGAGGAGCAGTAAAATCAACCCCAAAATATACAGATGCAGCAGTTCCAGCCAAAACCCTCATATGGTAGGACTCTGCTATTTGCATGGCTTAAAAGCTCCATGGGTGATTCTGATGAACAAAGGGATGGTAAAGTCACATACACCAACCAGTGGATGGCTACTTCTTCTTTTGAGGAGCAGGGAAGGTCAGCTCTTTAAAAGAAGTATGTTTTGGAGTGCCTGGGAGACTCAGTTGGTTAAACATCTGACTTAGGCTCAGGTCATAATCTCAAGAGTTTCTGAGTTTGAGCCCCGCATTGAGCTCTCTGCTGTCAGCACAAAGCCCACTTCAGATCCTCTGTCCCTCTCTCTTTTTGCCCCTCCCATACTCGTGTTCTCTCTCTCAAAAATAAATATATATGTTTTTTAAAGTTTTGAAAGAAGTACATTTTGAGCTGATTCTTGAAATGTTGATAGCTATTTCTCAGGTAGATTAAAGTGTTAGGAACTGAGCTCACTTCCTCTAGAGCACAATATTTAAGCCATCAGATAATGGGCACATGGGCCGGTCTGGGGCAGGGGCAGGGGCAGGGGCAGAGATTAGAGAGCTTTTCTAGAAATGGGAACAATCTGTACAAACTGTGGCTTAGAAGAAGGAATGTAGTCCACTTAAGGAAATGGGAGAAGGCTGGATTGTCTATAGCACAGAGTGGGACTTGGAGTGGGGAGGACACACAATGCTACATGTATAGGCAGGGGACTGGGCATGAAGGGCCATGACAGCCATATCAAGTGCCCCACTTGCTTCTAAGAGTAGACATTGAATGCCATGATTGGATTCTCCTTTCTATAGGATTTTGTTGACTGCTGCATGAGTAGTAAGAGGCTGGAAGTGGGGAAAGTCGAAGCGGTTGAGAGGCTATTGCAGGACTCCCCCTAAGAAAAGGCAACTGTTGGCTCTAGAGGGAGCTGGGAAAATGGAGAAAATTGCTTGAATTTGAAAGCTATTAAAATATTAAATTTATGAACCAGGGATCTTAGTGGAACTAAAATCAGCAACTGTTGAAAATGTCATAGCTTTTTTTCGGCCTTCACTAAACTGAACTAAAAATTCAGTATTTGAAAGTATTAGAGCCTGGGTGGCTCAATCTGTTGGGCATCCTACTCTTGATTTTAGGTCCAGTCATGATCTTGTTGTCATGAGATCAAGCCCCACCTCAGGGCTGAGATTCTCTCTCTCTTTCTCTCTCCCTCTCAAATAAAAGAAAAAAAATTGAAAGGTATTAGATCAGTTATATCATGTGTGGGTCACACACTTCTAGTAGTACCCCTTGTCTGTAGTTTCCTTTCCCTGGTTTGGTCAACCATGGTCTGGAAACAGATGATCTCTTTCTGAAAAATCCTCAGAAGGTCAATAGTAGCCTATCCCCAGGTCACAGTGTTTGTGTCATTCACCTTACTTCATCTCATCGTGTAGGCAATTTATCGTCTCACATCATCACAAGAAGTGTGAGTGCCATACAATGAGATATTTTGAGGGAGAGACAGACCACATTCACATAGTTTTATTACAGTATATTGTTATAATTGTTCTAGTTGATTGTTGTCAATCTCTTTCTGCCTAATTTATAAATTAACGTTTGGTGTATGCATGTGTGTATAGACAAAAGCCTGGTTTGCATAAGATTCAGTACTCTCTGTGGTTTCAGGCATCCAATAGCAGGTCTTGGAATATGTCCTCATGGATGGAGGGGGAATCACCATATATCTTGTGAAATTTGTATCAGAAATGTAAAACTGTGGGGATAAACTGTCAAGTGGACAAGTAGAAGGGTACCATACATAAGATCAGATAAATAAAAGTATAAAAAATATTTGAAAGTCAAGGGTTAAAGAGAGAAGTAAGATTCTTCTGGCTAAGTGGGCTCTGGCCAGCCGACCATGTTCTGCAGGAATGATGGCTAGGACTGGGCTTTTTGAGGAACTAGAATGCAGGGCATACCTAGTGTTTAATAGCATGATGTGGTCTTCTTCATATGGTCTATTTCATTTAATCCTCGTGTGAATAGAATGAATTTACAGACAATGAAACAATATTCAGAAAGACTTTATGGCTGGCCTAAGGCTATATCATGCAGAGTTATATTTCAAATTCAGTAGAATTTGATTCCAATGTATTTAATAGTAACGGTCCGATCTCAAGTTGTAGTTTCATCTTCTGTATTTAAATACAAGATGTACTTGCTGCATAAAGCAAAGATAAAGACCCTGGAAGTGTTACACAGTGGAGATGGGGCCACACTGGGTAATGAAGGGAAGGGACATGTAGGATGGTCACATTTGTGACAAGGCAAAATCGAGGAAAAGAGAGTTGCCGGGAAACATGAGGAGAATTTTAACAGGAAAGAAAATGTTCTGAAACACCTTTGAAGGAAATGAGTAACTGGGGAGTAAATTCAATCATAGGAAGATGAGAGAATCCGTTCAAGTTGGGACTTAAAAGGCAACAAATGTACAGTGTAGACCCAAATGAATTCTTTGAGTTTACATCAGTGCCTTTTTAGAGGGTGGTTATCAGTTTTTCACCCAAAGATCCATTCTGAAGGTCTTGTTGCATTGGGTTTAAGGCCTCCTTGGTCTGATCTGAAGGAAAGGTGAGCTCTCCTAACCTCTAAAAAAAAAAAAAAAAAAAAAAAAAGCAATTTTCTAGGGGGAAAAAAAGATTTTCTTGTAATTTCTGAGGCTGTAACATTTGCTGTAGTAACTAGATGCGATGATTAGTGGGGAGGAAAAGAGGAGAGAGGTGCTCAGTCTCTAATCCACCAGCTGGGAGTGGAAATAAATCACACAGATAAATTCAAACAGAGTTGAAGCTCTGTAGTCAGAAACTCTGAAACAGCCATAGCGAAAAGAGTATGGGGAGTGGGGATATATATATCCTCTCCTAGCCTGCTAAAGTTTCAAAATTAGGAGAGATTATTCAGATATTGCCATGTCCGTCATTTTGCAGAAGAGGGAGGCCAGGATTAGTGAACTCACTAGGTAAAAGTTCACACACTTAAGGAAAACAAACCACTCCCTTGCTCGAAAACCTCTGTCGGCTATGTACAGCCTGTACATAAATCATGGCCTTTCTGCTCTTCCATAATCTGCCCTCAAATTCTATTTCTAATCTCCAGTCCACTCCTACCTCTTGTTCTCTGGATGAACAGAGGTGAACTGTTCTGGGCAAACATGGCGTGGTGGTGGTTACAAGTGTTAACCCTGGGGCTAGAAGGCTGGGGGATGAGAGGTCAGGGAAGCGAGCCGTGGAGCAAGGCCATTCCAGACAAAGGGAGTGGTATGTGTGAAAGCAGAGGCTCCAAGAGGCAGGGCACGTACTCGTGTTGGTGGCACGTTCAGGTAGCTGGAGTGGGGGCTGAGGTTGCGGAAATGGAGTGATTGGGTAGGTTTACATTTTTTAGTGAAAGGTTTTATGAATTAAGCTGAGCTGTTCAGACATCCCCCTCCAGGCAGCTGTAGAGGATTTTAAGCATAGAATAACGTATTCAAATTGGTTTGTTTGAGGGAGAATTTTGGATGCATTTTTACTCCTATCCTTCTTTGTATGAATGATGTCTCTGCTAATATTTGGTTTGAGAGTTTACAGTGCATTCTCCCCCTTATATCAATGTTGTTTCGTTGACTAGTCGGGAATGAATATATGTTATCAGAATGTGGCATGAAGGAATCAGATCCTCTAATATGTTTGTATGTGTGTGCTCTATAAAGTACCTGAACTCTTACATGAAAGATCAGAATGTGAATTACCTTGTTTTTAATTTATTCTGTTAAGGTCTGACAGCAGCAGCTGCAGCAGCGGCTGCTGCTACCAATGCAGCCATTGCCGAAGCAATGAAGGTGAAAAAAATCAAATTGGAAGCCATGAGCAACTATCATGCCAGTAATAACCAACATGGAGCAGATTCGGAAAACGGCGACATGAATTCCAGTGTTGGTAAGTTTTTTGTTCATGGAAACTTTTGTGATCATGTCGGTACCAAATTACTTTCTTTTCCAGAATCAAATTATTCATTTTTAGCTTCAGATACAGTGTATGCTTGGGAGATATGATTTTGCCCCTCTAACAACATGCACTCTGACTAAATAATTAACAACATAATTTTTTGATACATGATCAACTTCATGTAGGCAACTTCTACTAACATTTAGTTCACATTGTTCGTAATACAATTAAGTGTTAATAATCAGAATTTTAAAAGATTGATTACAGGTAAGGTGACAAGAATATTTACAAACAAAACCATGCTTTATCTTTTTAAATCCTAGTGGCTTTTTTATCAAAGAAATTTACATCAGCGGTGGAACATATAAACTTAATCCTTTGAGGTCCTGTCAAGAATAAGAATTATGTTGACAATTCATTCTTTCTGTACTCTACTATTACCAATCTTTCTCTTTGTATATGTACAACTTAAATTTCTCTTGACTTTTTTTTTCTTTCTTGAGATGTGGAGAAAGAGAGGAAAAGTTAATAGTCACCATTTACACCAAAACCAACACCTTTCTTTTCACAGAATTCGAGTCATTTGTTTTTTGTTTTTTCAAACACGACTTCAATTGTGAGTTAACTTTTTTATTGATATCTTTAGCATCTGTGTGTTGGTGAGATAAAGCATTGTATTCTGCCACTGCACTGTATTGTTTCTCTTTAAAATGTAGAAATCCTGCTCAAATTATAATTTAGCAAGAGAAATGTGGAGACTACAAGAGATGTGTAAGATACTATATCCAACATATTTTCATGAAGGACGCAATAATTCATGGCAGTTCAATTAAATTTTCTTTTCCATGCAGTGTTCTAAAGATTATTTCTTCAGATAATCAGCAGCTCTTTACTTCCTGTCTAATGTGGTATAGTTAAGGGCATATAAGCGATTTCAATAATAATCATTCATTCAACAGTTCCATGGATGCATGCACTAGATATGAATGTTCGAGTGGGGAGTAATTTTGAAATATGTACACAAAACACAAAATGCCATTGCTTCAGTGATGCCAAAGGGTAGCTTCTAATGCAAAAAAGGGAAAAAATAGAGTTTTTCCATAGCACTTCGCAAGAGAAATAGCAAAAGGGTGACAATAATGGGTTTGATTTGAGAGTAGGTTATAAAGAAAGTGGTGGCAATTCTTAGAAGGCTGCAAAGATGTGGAAGAGAGCCAAGCCATGGCTTTACCGCTGGAAGGGATGAAGGAAAACATGAGTGCTTGCATTTGTGGTGATCCTAGGGACAGGATGGAGGGCAGAGGGGTTGTTAAGGTTGTGGTTCACACACATAAATTCAGACTTTTAAAAATTAAAAACAGTTTTGAAGTAAAGTTAATGAATTATAATTCTCTTTTTGGAAATCTTAAGGACATTTTTTAAAAAAATAAGCAATCTCTTGCTTTGGTCTATAAAGTAGAACAAAATTAGACACTTAAAAAAAACAAGTGATTGGGCCACTATAAATTTTAGTTACCATTGTAAAGCAATCTAGAATGTTTTTAAAAATTTAGAAGAGTGAGCCTTTAGTGTGGGCTGTTCTTTTTTTTTTTTTTTTTAATTTTTTTTTTTAATGTTTTATTTATTTCTAGGAGAGAGAGAGAGAGACAGCATGAGCAGGGGAGGGCCAGAGAGAGAGGGAGTCACAGACTGAAACAGGCTCCAGGCTCTGAGCCGGCAGTCAGCACAGAGCCCGACGCGGGGCTCAAACCCACGAACCGCGAGATCGTGACCTAAGCGAAAGTCGGACGCTCAACCGACTAAGCCACCCAGGCGCCCCGAGTGTGGGCTGTTCTTAAAGTTGGTGTTGGGAGAGAGAATGTTTAAATTAGGCAGTTTAATAACATTGAAAACATAAGATATTAAATCATGATATCTCTGTTTAAATTTTCTGAGCAGCAGAGGAGAAGTTGACTTTGGAAAAACCAATAGGCATAAGATAAGGAGAACATGGCTCATAATTAGGCTTTAGCATATATTTAATATTTGATATTATAGAATAACATTTGCCTAGTGACCAAATTGTGGTTTATCGTAATTATTTGAGTACATAGGCTACCATAATGGCTTAAAAACGAAACAATTTGAATTTTCTTTTTTGTTGTAGTTGGAAGAAATTATCATTTTTCTTCTATCAGGGTATTTAGTTGGTAGTTTAGATTGCTTTTCAGTTTTAGCACCCCACCATGCGAAACCAATTTGAGTCCAGAGCAGAAATTTGAATTTTCCTAGAGTCTTAATATTTTTAGAGTGTGTTAACATTGGTGTTACTGCTAGTCTTGAGGCGTGTGTTTATCTGTAGCTGATTTGGGGGGAAAATGTTGTTATTGCCATTTTTTATTCTATTCTCACATACTGCCATCCTCTAAGAATTAATGATTTATTATACTTCCAGAGACCATCCCCCTCCTTTTTCTAGAGATCAAGGCAGGAGACTTTGGTGGAGGGGGAGGGGAAGGAGGGGGAGGGTAGGGGAAGGAAGGTCCAGGGCACCAGTGGGGTGAGCCTACACTGACCAAAGTGGTGGCTGAACAGACCAGTTTCTTTATCTGGCCCCCAGTCTTCTATGCTTGTGCCAGCAGCACCTGCCTCCTGGTAAGTGTTCAACAATTAGCTGCTCTGTGACTTTGGGAAGTTATGTAAACTTTCTATCATTCCATATCTGGAAAATGGCATAATAATAATAATGGCAAAAAAAAATGGAGCCTAACATTCCATATCTGGAAGATGGTATAATAATATCTGCATCATGAACGCGAAAGGAGATCCTTTTGTCAAGTGTTTCTTCTCACTTCCTTCTTTGTTTTCCTGTTCCCTGGTAGGTGTTAGGCTGCAGGCCTAGCAGTAAATTTTGAGAGGAGCTATCGTGTCATTTGGATATTGTTGTGCATTTGATTGTAGCTCATTCTAGTAATGCCAGACAATGATAATACAGTCCAGGCACTCAGGGGGTATACAGTCTACAGGGAGGGATGGCTATGCAGGGAGAGTCATAACAGGATGTACCACATCCAGGAACTTCGGCTGGCGGAAGGTGCTGAGGAAGTGGTACTAGAACAGATGAATTCCAGGAGGGATCCCAAGAATCTCAAAGGCCTATATTTTAGAATACAAACTTACTGCTGTCATGAATCTATCAATTGTCTCTTTGAAGGAGTGAAACCCCTCAGAGAGGTGCTACTTACATGATGTATTGTTGCTGCTCAGCCCTGCCCAAATACAGTGACGTTTTTGAAATCAATTCAGGTTTCTTTTTTTCTCTCATACTCCTCTGGCTCACGAGTTCTGTTAAACGTTTTAGGCTTTCCTATGTAAGGAAAGCCTAAAGGAACATTGTTACCACCTCTGCCGCCACCCCCGTTGCAAGGAAATCCTTATCGCCCCAGAAAACAGACTTTGTTTTTGCCTAGTTTGATTCCGTTTAGTGAGGTGAAGAGAGAATTTTTATTACACACGACTCCTTCCGGTTCTTATTACGAATTGTAAAAAGTAGCCCAAAAATGGTGTTTAAGGAAATCTCTGACACTGACAAATAATTATTTTATATCCCAATTTTACACGGTAACCTTGAGCTCATATCTCTTCAGCGGAATGATCACTTTAGGAAGAAGTGAGGACTTCGGGATAGATCCGAGTGAGGCATCAGCACTCTGAGTAAAATATATGGCCATGTCTCCATTCTCCCTCATCCACAATCAATTGGATTCTTTTAGTTTAATATTTACTTGCTAAGATGAGATGCTAGTCTGCATGGTGATAAACAGTCTGCTCCTGGCATCTGAAGGTGACCTGTCAGTTCATATGGACAAATCTCCTGCTTACTGAAATGTACAAAATAAATCATTAAAGCAGGCAGGTGCTCATTCCCAGATTTAAATCACCATAGATTTATGATTTGAATTAATGCTTCATTTGGCCATAGAAATAGATGCTGAGACAAATGATATGCACTGGTTGGGGTTTCCATACTGTAGCCATCCTGATATTGATTACTAAGATGTCTTTGCAATCTCTTGTTTATATCAAGTACTATCTTGTGACAGGTTGGCTGATATGAGCTACATTGCAGATAAGAAGGAAAAATGTCCTGGATTCTTTTTAGTGGCAACACTATCCACAACATACAGGCCAGATAAATTGCTATTTTTTTTTTTTTTTTTTTTTTTTTTGCTTTAAGGACTGATCTACATAACCAGCTTAAAAAAATGCTGTTTGGAAATTGGGACTGGGATATTGGAAAGGCAGAATTTAAAACCGGTGAACCCAAGGTCAATTCCATAGTATCTATGGCTGTGTTTTTATCTGCTTATCTTTTTTTTGAGCATCATGCACATTTTTGAGGATACTAAATTAATCACAATCGATTTAATCTAAATAAAGGAAACTTATTTTTACTTCTAGTTTTTAAATGCTATATAAATATTGACATAGTGAGCATCTCAGTAGTTTCTGTTATTTAAATACTTGCTAAACCTAATATCTTATTCCCTTAACTAATGACAACAAAGGAAATGACTCTTTAAAGATAAATACATTAAATATTATTCCCAAGTGCGAGACTTTGTGGACTATAATTTACCAAGAGGCAGGAAAAGACTGCATTTTTACCTTCTCTTAACATTTTATTTAAGGAAAACAGTATGTACACAGTTTAAAGAATACTCGGAGGATTTAAGAGGGACCTTTGCCACTAGCTAATATCTGACTCATAGAACTGGTAAACAGCTATCAACAATAGTAGATTGCTTGCTTAGTAGGAAATGAGTTCATATCTATTCAAAATGTGATCTCAAAACAGATGTCCCAAGAAAATCTCATTGTTTAAACTATAGGCAGAACCCCCTAACTGCTGTTATTTCTTTAAGGAAGTGAAGTCATCTTAAGACTTCAGAATGTCTCTTTCAGAACACTGGTACACAGGCAAGAGGACACTGAGGCAGCGATCCACAAACTGAACGCATTTCAAATGCCCGATGTACCATTCATTTTCATTTTCTTAAACTTCAGTAGTTAACAAGGATGTAGGAGGTTCAAGTAAACACAAGAACTTGAGTTTGGGATGAACAGCTGTGTTCGTCCATAATATTCCTTACTTGTTATTTCTGTCCATCAACCAACAGCCATAACAAAAAGAAAATAATGGTGGGGGGGGGTGGGGAGCCAGGCCAGGCAGATAGTAGATAAAATTATCTTACCCAGCTGACCATCCCCTTATCTTTTTTTTTAACCATTCCTGCAGAAATAGAATAGTTTATACTATAGTCATTTCCTTTCTTCTAACTCACGTGTGTATTTGGAAGGAAAAATTAATTTTATGATCTCAGGAAAAAGTCTTGGAGACCTTGAGAAAGCAAATAAAAGGAAACTGAGAACACAGGCCACCAAGCAGAGCTCTGCAGTTGCACATTGGATCCTCTGCCTTGGCAATGTTAATGAACCTCAAATCCTTCCTATAATTAGATGAGGGAATTGCTTATATTTTCAAACAGATGATGCTGCTATAATGAAACGATTGACAGGGAATTTAAGAGTGTCTACAGTAGTCATTTGGTTTCTGTTATAAAAAAAAAAGTTTAAAAAGAAGATTGGCTTTAGACATAGGTCCTGAGAGAGGTAGTAATTTACATAGCATGCTATGACAGGTGTCTTTGTATAGTAAGGAAATAAAATGGAAGACTAGAGAAATGATGGGCAGGTACAGCAATTTTTTGGGGAGGGGTGTCCTATGCTTATTCTGCTTAGGTTCTTTAAAAGGGGCCGAGGCTCAAGAGATGGATCCGGATTGAGTGCACAGCTGTAACTGCTGATGAGCTAATTGCTCCTTATCTCTCAGCCCCATTCATCTTCATTTTTTACCAATTACTGAGAATTATCTGTGTTCTCAGTTGGATATGAGAGTTAATCCTTTTTGGTTAAGCTGGCAGTACTGTGAGCAGATTCCAAATCGGAGGGTGAAAAAGCCAGAGCAAGCTTGCTCTAAAAATGTCTCCAGTTCAATTACAGTATCACTGATTCATAAGAAATTTGCCATTGTTTAACAGATTAAATGTGGAAAGTTTTTTTTTCAAACTTTCTTAATGTTTCTCTGCCTAACAATGATTTGTAAGATCCTTCTTCCTGTCTGATGAGTAAATTTAACAATATTAACAGCCAGGGTCTTGTAAACATGGAAACACACATAGGACTACCCTAAAAGGCTAAAAAGATTCTGACACATGAAATGAGAAATATTTTAGAACTGATAGCTGTCAATTTATATATAAACACTTTAAATCAATGCTTTTGCTCTGTGATTTCACATATGGCGAGGAAAGTACATCCAAACATAAACCTTTTCACAAATGTCACATTAGTGGAATTTTAATGGAAGGACCACATAAGCATCTCTTAAAAGTGTAGGAACTGCCATGGTTTGTAATTCAATCGATTGTGAATAAGCCATATGGTTCACATCATTCCCTATGCAAAAGATATCTTCATATCCTGACATTTCACACAAATATGCTTACCCCAACATTAAAAAACTAAAAAGTGATAAGCTACTCTTTTATACATTTTAATGCATTTGTGGATATTTACTATTTCTGGCATTTTCTCCATTATATATTTTAAGTATGGTCATCTAATGTGAAAACATAAAGAACAAACAGCAAATTTAAAACAAAATTATCAAAAATTATTGCCTAAAATTTAAACATCTTCAAACATGACCAAGATGAGTCCTCTTAGATGCATTCATGAACTGAGATGGGAGAGCAGAGGGCAAAATAAGTCAGAACATTTAGCTTATAGTAATAACACAGCTAATAAATAACATAGCTACTTAGATAAGTCTCTTAATTTCTCAGTGTCATTATTAATAAATAAGCAGCTTGATGCCCAGTTACCTTCTTGGCTCTAAAACTCCTTGATGTTTGAAAACACCATAGACGATAAAAGGCAAAAAGGTATAGTTTACAGTGGTTTCTAAAATAAAATCTAAACCTGAAATGACATAAATGTCCAAAACAAGGCACCATTGGGTATATTTTAATACATAATTTCACATATTATTGTAACCATTATCTATAATATATAAGGGTAGAAGGTGCTTATTTTGCAAGTAAGAAAAAAAGATGATACAGAATTTTATACCCTTATACTATATATACATCCATTTCATTAGAGTTGGAAGGAACTAAACAAGAATTTATGTTGTTATTTTCTTGTGGAAGAATTATGAATAGTTTCTCAAAAAAATATAAGATAGCTGTAAGTTAGATTATTTTAAAATGACACATGACTGTGTTAAAAATGGGTCATTTTAGTAGGCTCTTTTTTGTGATTTTCTCTAGAAAGTGGATGGCATCATTTTCCATTTTCTCTCATGACATGTTTGATCGTTATTGGTTATATGAAAGAATAGAAACACCAGTGATCTTAACAGGTGACTGTGGAAAAAATACATTTCTGTTTTTAAAAGAACACTTTTCTCATTTAAAAATTTTTGAGCACCTATTTCTAAATGAATCTTTGTATGTTAATAAAATCATTAGAGTTTGATCAGTAACATGAACCAGCTTCTTGGGTGAATTATTAAATGTATTTCATGATATTGATAACTGGAGTGCAGAGAGTGTTTCCACTTTTTATTCAGTGTCTGCTTCATTTTCAAGAAGTTTTTTAATTTATATGGACAGTCGAAGAACATAATTAGAAAATATTAGCCTAACGATTTTGCTTTAGTTTTAATATTGCTTATTCCTACTAATGACAGGATAATGAAGTAAGCCTGATAATTCAAGCATTTCATATTAAGAAATGTAAATTGAATTATTTTATTTGGTGCTCTATTCTTGTAATCATAAAACATAAGGAAATGTTAAGTTCTATCTACTTGGCTATGTTATATGGTATACTCCACATTCCAGGAGATTGAGAGCACTTATGACAGCCTTGGAAATGTGAATATCATTGAGGAGAGCCCTAAAAATGATCTTTGCAGTCCACGCCAACATACCATTATGTTTATATAAACTTTAAAAATAAAGTGGGAGAAAACATTTCAGTTTAAAATAACCTCAAACCTTATTGAGTTCTATTAATATCAGATAACTCATTATGCATTAATATGATTATTTCATCTGTTTTATGTTTTAACTTCATATGATGATATAGGATTAAAATAAATCTTCAACTTTCTGATCTGTAAACTATAATGTTTAGTGGTATAAATTTTCAAATATCTCAGGATGATCTGATAATAGAAAATTTATTCTTTGAGATGTCACTAGGGTATTCATGTCCAACATTTCTCTGAGTTTGAGCCTACAAGTTTATGACTGTAAACTCAGTGTCCATGTCGCCAGAGCTAGTGTTTCACATTTCTGTGACTGTGTTTCTTCTCTAAAATGTCCAAATGTTCCCAAGTTGTACAAAGCCATTTGTATGGCTCATGGCATGTCAAATTGAATACAAGATGGAATAACTAAATGATAATAAGTAAATAATATAGTAGTTGACATAAATGCCTAAAAATGTCAATTCACTGAGGATGAAATAATGTGGCATACATAATCTTGCAGACTTGATGCCCCCCACCCCTCCCCCCACAATGAGCCTCGATCATTTGGAAAATAGGAAAGAATAGAGGATTTAAATATGGTTTTCTTTAACAGCAGGTTATAATGGAAACACAGACCCTTACATTCAGTGCTGAGAGAATTACCAGTTTGATAATGATTAGGAATGTTGTTATTAAAACAGTATGTGCAGTTCATTTTCAACAGTTTTGAATTAGAGTCTGCACTAATGAAACGGATACGGTTTCCTTCACAAAGGGCAGATCTGTTAGTTAATATCGCTGCAGCAGTGCCTCGCAGACCATGCCTTTAGCTCTATTTGTATTTCACAGCATGATAAGCAAAGAGTGTTGATTTTCAAGGATCCTGCTGATGAAAGGTAATGGCATTATTACATCTTTATCTCAAAAGCAGAACTGAGTGGTAAATGATTTTTTTTCTTTGTAGCACAAAAGATTTCTTGGTTAGAAAGCCTTTTTTATTTCTTTACTCATTTTAGTCTTGGAAATGATATGTTATTATTTAATGTCTGCACAGCAAGCTTGAAAGCACCTAATAGCGAATGGATTGGAAGTGCAGTGCCTCCTGCTCACAGATATGGATCTTCTCAGTCACACGCTGTACCAGCTGTCATGCCAGCCATACTGCTGTGATTTAATTAGTCTGTTTATGTCCTTTCTAATAATATTTCCATCTCTATGAAAGGGCAAATGCGACAGGGACTTTTTCCCTTTCTGGTTCTGCAGACTGGAGAATGTGGCCTACATCTGATATGTGGGGGCGCAGGATTGAATGACCATTCCTGTCACTTCAAGCTGTTGATAAATTGTTCAGCCAAGAAGTGGACTTACTTCCTTGGGGTCATTTCTTGTCTAGGAGTAATAATCTGCATAGGGACAAAGAAGAGAGGCTATGTGCGTGCGTGTGTCTATGTGTGTGTACGCAGGTGTTGAAAAGTTAAAACAAATGATAAGAAAATGTGAGCTCTGTATTTTTATCAACATTGTGCATGCTTTTTGGTCACATATTTAAGTCTTCTTATCAACTGAGCTCTTGCAACATTACAGCAGTTCAAAATTCACAAGAAAGTTTTACATTTTTCCTAAATGAAAATTCAAAACCAAGTTATTCCTCTGACATTTTACATGTACAACTACATTGATTGGGATCTTTGGGTGAATCTCTGTTTTATACAATACATTGCATGTCAGGATATTCAGGGAAAGACAGCCTCACCATATTTAGAGAACATTTAATAATCACTTTTTTACTTAAACTTTTTTCCTCAAAATATATTTAACTTAAAAAGATAGCTTGTGCCCAAAACAAACTCACTCCACACACAAAATCATGTAAGAAAGCACACGTTAATAAACAAATATAAAGGTGATATGACTTTATTAAATCTAATATGGTGATTCACAGCTTATACTCGGACACTATGTGTGCCATTTGAGGGATTCAAGGGTACTTTCAAACCCAGTAGCCTTGTGATCATTCTCGATTCTGCCTTAGGATTCTAAATTCTTAATGTTTTATGAGATACAGATCCATAAAATGGAGATGGGAGAAAAAAGAGATTTCTGAAACCAATTTCAGTTGTTTTTATTTTATACGTTTGTCTTAGAAATAAAAATGTTTGTATCATTTATAAACAATCTGTTAATTAATAAGTTCTAGATGTTTTAGTCTGCTTTTTAGAAATAGACTGCTTTTTCTTTGTTTCTCCATAATTTATCTAAGTGCTTGAACTTGTGTTAACGGAGTCTTCTGGACTCTCTTCTCCCTGGCATATCTTGTATTTGCTTGTATTGTTCTGTTTTTCCTCTCTCATTCTTTCCTTTTGGATAACCCATCTACACAGCTTTGGAGTAGGTCTTGTTAAAACAACAGGTATATATATTGGCAATAGATATCCAATATTATTTTATGTGAAAATATCAAGGTTAAAAAATGCTAATCTTATCAAAATGGTCAAATTGTTCTAATATGATTTTCTTTAGCAACCTCAGTGTCAGCCTTTGAGAGTTTTAATGCACACAGGTATGCATTTACTTTCTTTTTGCTCTTTCATATCTATTATTAGATAATAATAACCTTTGCCTATATCAGGATAAAAGGTCATAGTCTAGAATTTTTAAAAAATTAATTACATCAAATGAGCATTAAGATTATAAAATTTCTTATGTCTCTTAGTAAATGAGAGCACTATTTTTATTCCTTTAGATTCAGATTCCTCTGCTTGATAATATATGGCCTTAGCAATTAGATAGCTAGATCTCTCTCTCTCTCTCTCTCTCTCTCTCACACACACACACACACACACACACACACACACACACACACATTCAGTCACTCATGCGTGTATCCTGTTATTTCAGCTTTCAAGGATCTCTCAGTAACTTTTTACAGGTATAAACTAAATTAACTAAATACATTTTTTAAATTATTTTACTTTGTAAAGCTGTAGAAATCCTTAGTCAGCTCTCTTTCTACTGAGGTGTAATCTCACTATGGTCTACATTGGCCATACTGTGGAAACTAAATGTTGGTGATTAAGTTATCTTGACGTGAACCATTTTGAAAAAACTCACCACGGAGCATTTGATGGTATTTTTTATTAATTGGATAAATGAATTGTGAGATGTGTGATTGCATGATGATGTACTCATTTAGTTGTTGCTTTTTGATTTTACTAATCTCTGTCATATTGGATTTATAAATGGAATGGAGTGACCTTTGAAACTGTGATGGAAATGAAGAGATAAACACAACTTGAAAGGACAAACCAATTAATATCAATGTGTTTGTTACACGTACATGAGGAATTTTAATCCTTTGCTCTCTACAGTAACTTTGTGATTTTTTTGTTGGGTAAAGGAGCACACTTTTTGGTAGATACAGGTTTTAATCTTATTTTTTTCTAAAATGTGTAAATGTACATGACATCGTGTGTATATGACCCACAATTAGTTTTTCTTTTTAGTCCGTGAAAATTGGTACTGCCTTTAAAAGGTGTGACGGCATCCGCTTTTAATAAGAAAGCAGCTATGTATATACATATATTCAAACATATATGCATATAAGATATTCATTTATATTCACATTGTATGCTTTTAAATGCATATTGTAATCCTAGTAGTGAATTCTTGAATAGACCTCTCTTGTATGTTTGGACTTAGAACTAATCCTTTCCATTGTCCATAGAATAGATTTAGATTTTTTCTAAAAATCTTGATGCAGGGATCATAAATAAAGTATTTAGCATTTTAACCTGTTGACCTGTAATGTTAAAAAATATTGCTCAAAATCAATAAGTATACTTGAGTATGCTTTTAAAATAAAATATGAGTAGCCATTTATACTTTCTTCTTACCTTGTACTTTCTCCTTTGCCTTTCCAACTTTTTTTCAACCTAATTGGGTTTATTTTAATTAAAAAAAATCAAGTTCTGCTGTGGTGTGAATTTTAGAACACTTGTACATTCTATCCCCTTTAATAGCTTAATTATAGAATATAATCAATTTAATATACAGGTTTTGAAATATTGCCATTGATGCACAACAAGGAAAAAAGTAATACAAGCTTGACATTTTAAAACACCAGCATTGAAAGACTTTCACTTCTAATTGATTTTTAAAAGAGTTCCCTAGAAATGTGAGCTCAGAAATGTTTATAACAGCTTTGGCAACATTCCAAAATGTTTACCACAAAGTGTAACTCAGCAGTTTCTGAGTTCTCTCATCAACTAAGAAAGATGTGTCCCATAATTGGCTTAATCCATGTTGATATTGAACCCCCCACCCCACATACACGTTATTTTTTTAAACACATAAATTCTCAAAATGATCACTTCAAAATAAGAAATGTTTTTACTTTCACTAGACAGAAATTTTTAACAAGAAAGTTATGGATGAGCAAAGCATAGATATCTTTATATTTTTCTGAAATTACATATTTTCTTACCCCCTTACCTTTTTTAAAAAAGTATATTGACCTTCAACACTGATAAATCTGACAAAAAGGTGATTTCTTTTTAAATATGTTAATATTATAGCCCTCCTCTGGTTGATTGTAGGTATAAAAAACTTCCTCAGACAGCTAAAAAAATTAATGGATATGACATCCATTCTATTTTAACAAGCAAGCAGACCAAAATATGAGGAACATTGACCACAAGCAATTACTTTAAAAGGCTACTGCTAAGTATTTCAGGAAAAATGATTCTGTTGACTAGTTGTTTGTCAGTTCCTGTACTTTTTTTATTGATTGCTTTTGAATATATAGCCCCATGATTGAAAATGTTGCTGGTAATATCTTCTTTTTATGGTGCCGACCCTACTTCCTGTGATTGATAAGAAATAAATTTACACACAATGGATATAAAGTTTATTTAGATCTTTATCTACTTTCTAATAATAATTTTGTAGTGTGAAGTTTCTTTGAAACTTAGTCATACAGTAGTCAAAAACTTTTTAACTCTTTTACTCTTCCAGTCATTTAGTATTGGGTGCAATTTTCTCAAATGTGATTAAGCACAATAATGTGATATTTCGAAATATGAGCCAGAATGAGTCACTTATTTGTAAGCATTTCTTTCTGAGGTGAAAACTGCACCATAATGGTATACCATCTATTTATTTCCCTACGAATCGGGAGTGACTGGTAGTTTGAAATTTCCATATCATAAGCTTAGGAAATGCAGGCAGTATCACATTTAGTCAATAACCAGAAATTCTGATTAGATACAAATCACTAATGATGAGAAATCAAGGTGACAAAAATAATGAATGAAAAAAGAAGTTGATAAAAAAATAGGTAAGGAAGTCATCTAGTAGAGAGTGTTAATTTGTCAAAATAATTCATTGCCTAATATAAATTGCATCTGAGAAAAAAGTTTCTATGAAAATTTGTCTCTCAATATCACAATCACATCTGTTTTTCTCCAAATTCCAACTTTAAAAACTATATTAGAAACAGCATTTAAATGTTATCACATCTTCTAAACATATATACATATGTTTATATACATATATACAAATGTATATATATATACATTTGCTTCCTTTTATACTCTTGAAAACCTAATGGCCTATTTTCCTGTGATTGAGGTTAAAAGAAAAGAAAACAAAACAAAACAAAATGAAAACCTTGAACACCATGCAGTTGAACATCATTTTCACTTTCTTATACCAAAGGTACTTTCTCTGTGAAGTCATGTTTGACCCCAAATTCTAAGATTCACATATACTAATCTTCATGTGCCTGGCTTTCTACTGATATGTAAGCTGCTTTTCTGTTAATCTTCAGACTCCCTCACACTGTGAGTACTCTGCAATATTTACTGCTGTCCTCCAAACAAGCTTTTTGGTGGGGGTGTTGGTATGGAGGGAGAGAGGGAAGGAGGGAGAAAATGAGGAGGAGAACTTATAAGTGAAAACTGAGAAGCAGTACAACTTTGTGGTTCAGCGTTGAGTTGAGAACAAAGAACCTGGTGCCTAACTGCTTGGGTGTAATGCATGGCTCTCTTTACTAATACTTTAGGACATGTTTGTGTCAAACTCAGTCTGTCTCAGCTTCCTCATCTCTGTCATAGGTATGATAATTATAAATATTTCGCACTGGGTGTTATATGGAAACCAACTTGACAATAAGCTATTTATAAAAAAAAGTAATTATAAATATTTCATCAGGTTCTTTGGAGATTATTTGGGTTAAATTAGTTCTCAGAATACAACCTGACACATTGTGAGCACTACACAAAAGTTTATTAAATAGAAAATACAAATCAAATCATAAAATGTATACAAACACATGAGCACAGACATACACACTCACAAATAATCTTCTAAGAAGTTTCTAGTATTCCCTACATTATTTGAAACCATATATACTATTTTTTCCTCTATGTACCTTGAACATTCCTTACTTATCCAGAATCTTTACTAGTTGATTCTGATTTAATATTTATCCACAGAGTGTTTTATTGATGATTTTCACGCAGTGTGAGCCTCGTTTATGCTCAGAAAATATGCTACCATATTTAGATGACATAGCTACACTTTTAAAAAACACATACACATAGGAAAAGAAAGAAGTTGTCAGTTATTTCATTGGCATATTTTTAAAGGAAATCGATAATCAGCCTGTAAACTTTTAATTGAAAAGTTTTGTCTCATGTTATCAGACAAATACGTACTCCAACTCTAAAAACTGACATTACTTTATTCAGTTCACATAAGACTTCCTTTAATTAGCCCTTAATAAGCTTGGTTTAACTGGGATTTATGAAAGAACAGTGGTCATTAACATTAGCCAGATTAAGACTGTGTTAATTACTATTGATAGATAAAATAACGTGCAAAAATGGTTTAAATTGTTTCTGTACTTATGAATTGAAAATAAGGTTGAAGCTCTTAAATGGAAGCCATATTTTATTTATACTTTAAAATTGAATATAGATGTCTATGCATGTGGGCATAACAATAGGGCTCATGATTTCATGGTTTAAGTTTTACAACCTCTTTAGATTGTCTATGAATTAGAGGTAATCTTAAAATATCATTTTGGATAATTTCCCAAAGTTTATGTATGGATTTTTTATATTTACTTTTATGATTTATGATATGCCATTTTAGTTAGTTACAAATGAATATCTTAATTATACATTATCTTCAAAAGACATAGTTACTTCCTTTTTATTAACTGATAGAACCAAATGATTCCCTCTAACTTGAGAGAATTTTTATGATTGTGGCAGTTTCATGTTAATGATATCTTTTATTGTTTATAGCTACCCTTGTTTTCTGTTTTTCTTATCCTATTTGGAGTTAATGATAACTTAAATTTAGCTGTTTCCCCCCTCCATGTATTAGCAATTGCCCATTACATCAAGTGAAGATATTTCTCAGGATACTTCAAGTACTTCCTGTGCTACCCATTGTCATACCCATTTCCTTGAAATGGCTCTTGTAGAATATATAGAGTAGTTAATGTTATTCAGAGCAGATCAACCAACAGTGAGCTCTGGATTGATGGAACCAATGGAATTCATGTAGCCTTCATCCTTCAGAGAACTGTGGAATCTAATAATAAATTTTATAGATTGTGTTAATTTACTCTCCTTACTTGTGAATGATATAGACTACCCACTTCCACTTAAAGATCCATACCAAGACTTTTTGTATTGTCCCAAGCAAAGTGAATTATAAATAAATACAATCTTGCCCCAGCATAGACTCTGACTTTGTCTTTCCCAAACTCAGCAAATAGCAACCTTGTTTCTTTTTAAACCCTCATGCCCAATCTAGAACACTTAGAATTATACTTCATATGTATCTCTTCCCCTATCCTGCATCTCCGATCATTATTAATACATCACTGTGTCTGTTTATTCTTTTTCCAACCCATATGTTGGGCTCATATTCCTCTCTCCATTGCATCTGTTACCAGCATGGTAACCCA
Source organism: Hyaena hyaena (assembly GCF_003009895.1). Classification (NCBI taxonomy): domain Eukaryota; kingdom Metazoa; phylum Chordata; class Mammalia; order Carnivora; family Hyaenidae; genus Hyaena; species Hyaena hyaena. Next base: position 2,068,520 of record NW_024080871.1, on the reverse strand, counting down.
AGTTAGCAACTCCTACCTAGTCCAGTCTGCCTGACTTCACTTTTTGTCTTTTATCTCCTCTGTCCTTATAACAGTTACTGTGATGATTATCAAGCATAAATTCAATCATAAAATATTCCTTTTAAAAAGCCTTCATTGACTTTTTATTATGCTTAGAAGAAAATTCAACTTCCTTAGCATAGTCTGGAAGACCATGCGCAATAAAGAGCATACTCTACCTCTGCTCTCAAGACCCTTGTGAGTTTGTCTTCCCCTGATGCTCTCTCCACATTTCTTCAGTTCCCCAAATGCACTGCATACCTTTCTTCCCCTAGGATTTCTCAAACCTAAGTAGTGGGACCCTTTTCTCTTTGTTCTTGACTTTTCTAGTTCCTACTCATTGTCCAATCCCTGCCTCATGCCCATTCCTGAATGCGAAATTTATTCTCCTCTTCTCCAACCCATTTTCCACCGTACCATGCTGCTCCTTCTGTAGTGCTTTGAATAATTTATAATCTTTATTTGCAAGTCTCTTTGCCTCATGACCATACTCTTCCTTGAGACTGTCAGGTTGCTGAGGGCAGGGAGCCTTAGCTGCATCGACTGGCATGTGTTGTCAGCATAGATGTTCAACAAATATTCCAGGAGGGAAATGGTGGGATTTGGGAACTAGAAGAAGCCTTGAGCTAGCATTTGGTACGCACAGCTCTGCATGTCGGCAGTAGGTCCTGGTGCGCTGGACCTGGTTCACAAAAGTCAGTTGCCAAAGAATCCATGACCTAATTGTTAAAAAATTCACTATTAAAATTCGATTATATACATATAGAAATAAATTTAAAAAATGGTTGCAAACACTCAAAACTTAAAATAATTGTGAATGAATGTTTAATGAATGAGTGTTATAATAGTCAAGAATGCCATGCGTATCCATATCCATGTTACTACTGGCTCTCTCTTTACTCGTGGAATTCCTCTATACTCTTAAGAATTAGAATATTTCCTTCATTTCAAAGATGAGTCCAAGCTGCCCTTTGTTCAGTGCAGCATTCCACGGTTTTACTACGTACAGTTTTTAGTCTCATTTTCACATCTCCTTTTTCTTTTCATTTAATCTGAGACATAAAATGTTAATATTGTTGGCATTTCCATTTTACAGATGAGTAAATTGAATCTCAGAGGACATAATTTCTTGCCTGACATTTTGTGACTTTTAAGGTAGTGTAACTGAAGGCAGGGCCCACTATTTGGTCTGCTACTTTGGTGTTTATTCCAGGTTATTACAAGAGGGGGAAGAAGGTTCATTCTTTAAAAAAAAAAAAAATCTGTTAAATGAGAAATCCAAGGAGTTGATTTCCAGTTTAATTTTACCCATACCTATCTAAGTGAACTCGAAGACATAATATTACCTTTATGTATCTTACTCTAAGGTTGGTGAATTTCAGGGCTTAGAATTAAACACTCTCAATTTATATAATTCTATGATTATGTAATGTAATAGAACGTAGGTAGATGGTATCAAGTCACTTCATATTATGGAGAGGGGAGGTAGGATGTTACTATGGTGATTCAAGAACAGAATATATTAAGGTGTTTAGATTTCTGTGGACATAATTCATAGACTGTGGAGAATTTGAAAATAAAATTTGAGTTGGTACCCTGTCAACTTTATTATTTATCATTTTCCAGTTTTTTACCCTTGACCAACAAAATAACCTGAAAGATATAACAACAAAAATATCTGTGACTCTCTATCCTTGTTTAATAACTATTTTAAGTCATCTTCCTAGGATTGTCCCCCAAATAATATGCATTCTCTATATCTAAGCTGTTTATGTGGTATGTTCCCTGGATTATGCTATAAACCCTTTGTGGCAGGGACCTTGTCTTTTTATATGCTCTATAAAGTACCATGCATACCTAGGGAATTTTATGAATGATAATAAAAAGGGAAGCTCAAAAAAAAAACCTTTCATCAATAGTGTTTTATTTTGCATGTGAATTTAGGGACGAATTCATGCTATTGTCCATATTTCTAGAAAAATAGCTGCTTATATTACAAAAGTTGACTATGAAGAAAGCATGTAATATTAAATCTGAAAATCTACATTGTTGGTAAAGGAAAAATAAATGAAGCAATACAATTTTGCTTTTTCCTGTCCATTACAAAAATATTGCCAAGTCTGGCATGTGGTTCATAAAAACCAAACATTTTCTAATACAGCTGTGCATGAGGAAATGAAATACTGCAGGTATAAGAAACCACCTGTTTGCCAGAACAGGAGTTTCAAAAAAGATAAATAGCAAAATATTATACGTGTCCCTGCTGAAAGTCTATTCTACTATTAATATTAAAAGCTTAGGACTTGTTTTCCAAACAGGTGCTTTGCATGTGAATTGAAGGCTGAATAAGTCCATGGATGATTCACTAATAAATACCATTGGTTTTTCTGTTCTGTACCCAAGATGATATTGAATACAACTGTCAAAGATAATTTTGCAATTCAGTTTTAAATGCCCCAAATTATAACAAAACACAAATTCCTGTTTACTCAGAATGCTCTCCTTTGTCTCCTTCATCTTAGTTGCAAAACCCTCATGAACTTGACAGTGTTCTCCCTTGATGAAGAGAAAGTCTGAAATATGCCATAAATCATACTGAGCTACCAGAGAAATTCAAATTTCTGTAAGCACGAGTACCGAGGGACCGCTTAGGCACTGCCTGAGCCATAATGCAACATTCACAACGAGATCATTGCGTCATAATCTCATTCTGGCTGTGATTTGCTTTGTGTGGAGGGGCCTCAAATGTCAGAGAGAAGGAAAGGGGGGGGAGCTATTGTCAGGTTAGATTTCTCTCCTATTTTACATTAAACAAGCGATCAGAGAAACACATGAATCTACCATATATTTCAGAAATTAAAAACTTCTGCAAAGTTTTATCTGTATAGGGCTTTTTCTTTTTTTTTTTTTTAATGTTTTATTTATTTCTGAGAGAGAGAGAGACAGCATGAGCAGGGGAGGGTCAGAGAGAGAGAGAGGGAGACACAGAATCTGAAACAGACTCCAGGCTCTGAGCTAGCTGTCAGCACAGAGCCCAACGTGGGGCTCGAACCCATGAACCACGAGATCATGGCCTGAGCTGAAGTCGGACGCTTAACCAACTTAACCCAGGCGCCCTAGAGGACCTTTCTTGATATGTCTCATACAGTATATTTAGCACTAGAATTCCTAGAGACAGTTAAGAGAGCTTTTGATATATCTTTGCTTCTTGTTTACTAAGTGTTATTACATAAGTAAACTATTCATACTGTAACCACCAAGCTTATGAAGGTGCCTATCAAACAAAACCCAGAACATTTCCAATTAATATAAAATATTGATATCTGGAAAAATTATTGCAAGATTGCAATTGTAGTCAAACTTTATGTCTCTGTGTTATAGTAATATGCTAGTATTTTACCAGTGCATGCGTATGCAGTAATACATACGTGTATGTATGTTTCTGTGACTTACATGGATGGATTTTCTTTAAGATTCACGTTTGGCAACTGGGAGATGCCTTTTAGTTTGTTCTTACATACAACAGCATCCAATTACTAAAACAATTTTTGCCACCTCTTTAATATCTGATTAAAGGGGTATAAGCATGGCCTTGGGTTGAAGGTGCAGGACCATCATTAATTTCATGTTTCATTTAGTAGAATTTTGCCTTATAAAAATATAACTTAGAATATGATTTTTATAAGCCTCCACAAAGCATACAGATATTTCTGTTTTGTTGTCTACTTATTGTCATATCAAAGCAGGTAGGTATTACCTTTTGATTATGCTTCATGGTTAAAACAGTTTACAGAGTAATATTATGCGATCCAAACTCTATTTTTTCAACTTGAAAATTTTAGAAAGACAATCATATCAACTGAAAGTAAGGATACTTTTTTCTCTTCTATCCAGGTAGTTTTGCCTTTTATTTATTTATTTTTATATTTTGGTATATCATATGAGTGGATTGTCCAGACTTTGAAAAGAAAATTGAATATTGGTTTTCTGTCTTTAGATTTATAGAGAAAATGTTTCTTTTTCCTCTCTTGTGTATAATATTCTCTGAAGGTATCTGAATATATATTAATTAAGATGAGAATTTTTTTCCTAACTTAATATCAAGAATGGTTTTACAATAATATACATTTTTGCACATTGTGTTTAGCTAGTTGTATTTGCTAGAACAATAGCTATTATATGTCTCTTTCATCCTTCAATCTACAATAAAGGAAAATGGTTCCTTCTTTACAGTATATATGCAGCACTAGGAAAATACCGGCATATACCTAAATGTATACATCATAGTGATACACACATATTTATTTATGTACGTGTGCATGTATATAAACTAAGATAAATGCAATTATAACCTGCGTGGTGACAAAACGGGATCAGTGTTCTGTTCTAGCACTACAAATGATGTTGACTTTCTATTTCTATTTTTTTAGTCTTTAGTGTTCCCATCCAAGAACTGGGCACATCATAATGTAATCCATTTTCTACTAGTTATTCTATCTTATTATTAGTGGTTTAGAGTAAACTTTAGTATTAATGTTGTTGTTCAACCCTGTTATAAGACATTACTTGCTTTAAAGAAATAATTATTACTCTTCTCTTTCCAAGGTTTGTTTGTTTAAAATTTTTTAATGTTTATTTATTTCTGAGAGAGAGAGAGGGAGAGAGAGAGCGCGAGCAGGGGAGGGTCAGAGAGAGAGGGAGACACAGAATCCAAAACAGGCTCCAGGCTCTGAGCTGTCAGCACAGATACCGACGCGGGGCCCGAACCCATGAGCCGTTAGATCATGACCTGAGCCAAAGTCGGACACTTAACCGACTGAGCCACCCAGTCTCCCCTCTTTCCAAGGTTTAAATGAGAGCAAAAGAAAACAAAAATCTCAATTAGTTCTTCTTGTTGCCCAAACTGCATGTGGCTTAGAACTTTCATGTCTTCCTCAATTACCCAGTATCTTCTTAAAGGCAGATACAATTATATCTCTCAAACCTCTTTCCCTTTATTTCCCCAAACTAGACTTGTCTGTTCCATGACATGTATTCAGTAAATACAGGGTGAACTGTGCCTCTACAGCTTGCAAAGGCTCCTGTTCTCTCATGAGCACAGATTACCAAATACTTATTATGGAAAATAATAGTGAGAATGAATTTGGCATCCTCCAGCCCATGCATTTTCCTTTTGAAGTACCACTGTACTTTAGTCCTTATTGATTCTAGAACAATTTAGCTTTAACTTAAGTGAACAGAAATATCACATTCCTCATCATTACTATTGGCCTAATGAGAGACGTTTTTTTAAGCGTATATTTTCATTGATTTATTTATATCTGAGGACTTGAGGATGAGACTTTTTATTAAGAATGTTCCCAGTAGCTATATGGTACTAAATGCCATCTACAAGTCTAATTTGGAGAGAAAGTGTCATCTGGGAGGCATCATGGTCTATGAAATCAGAAGTTCTGAGTTTGAATCCTCGCTCTGTAGTACTTTGTGCTCATAGCCAAGTCCACATTTTCCATTTTCTCTCATGTAAGATGGATATAGGTCATTTTGTAAATAGGTTTGATGAGTGAACTATTTTTAATATGTGTGAACGTCCTTTGAAACCAGTTTGTTTTATGGGGATGCCTGAGATACCTGTGGATGCTACCGTTATTCCTGTGATTTGAATATGCATACATGATATCAACCAGTCTTGTTGTTGAGGAAAAAATATTTCTCTGATGTGTGTATAAGACTGATTTGTCAGTGACCAAATTCTCAGTTCAGCTTTATCTCTTTATCTCTCTTAAGGATAAATTCATGATATATATATATCTTACCCCTAAAATCAACTGTTACCTCTATTATAAATGTACTGAAGTTATTTCTAATTCACAATACAGATTTGTCCATTAATTTGAAAACTATGGAAGAGTGGCATGATGATGAGTTCATACTCATCACTTAATAGTTTTGGGCATCAGAGTCTTAAAATGAGGGGGGATACAATCATTTTCAAAATTTCTCACTTAAAAAATCTTTGTTTTTATTTGACTCTTGTTTCTTTCAAAATGGTACACCTGACATGCTTTCTGAATTTTGTTGATATCTTGCATTTTATTATGTTTTAACTACCCTCCACAAGGCACCAGCCATGTAATAGGAATATTTGTATCATTGCTGATGAAAACCTTTGTATATACTTAGTGAACTAAGTTTATCATAACCTACTAGTTAATTTTATCAAGAGCTTTTATTTTCTTAGAATTAAAATGCCAAGAACCAAACATCTTAGAGTCAAATTGTATTCATATTTAATGATAATTGAAGTTTAAACCTGGATTTTAAAGTCAAGCATATTTTAGTTCAATATTTTTAAGACTCTTTTTTCCAAGTAACAGTGATATCAGAAATGCATTTATTTGAGGCATTTAGAAAAACTATTTTAGAATTACATGGGTTAGTAACTTTACAACCTAACTCTCTTAATACTAAGATCATAGCATATAAGGTATAACATTTAATACAAAATAATAATGAGCCCATACAATTGAATTTAAAGTGGGAATTTTTAATATCAAATAGAAGACACGCAGTGTAAGGTTTAAATTATCATATTGTGAAAAAGTTATGCAGCTGAGCACTATGTTTTTATGAGGGTAAAGTATAGTCTGAATAAATCTATGAAAAGCTCTTTTTTTAAGTGCAATTATTTGCTATAATGTGTAATTTTTCCTACCCTTATGTTTATTTTAATTTTAATTTTAATATGAAAGAAATGATCATCCCACTTTCTTTGAAAGTGGTATAAAGGTAAAACCACAAACCTCTTGAAAGAATTCCTTTGTTCCCAATCATATGAATGTTGTTGGAACAAAATTTTGCCACCTGCCAGAGGCTTTAAAAATTAAATCAAAAGGATCACTGCTTCAAAATACTCAAACCAAAGGTAGGCTTCTAGATGAAAATGTAATGACTAGATCATTCTCATCATACACTTCTTATTGTGCAACAGAAATGATGGATCTTTTGCTACCTTTCTCTAGAGAATAATTCATAAATGAAAATCAAAATATTTAAATTATGAATAATTATTCTTTCGTCCTACCTGAAGAATAGAATCAGGCTCTGAAATTGAGGGTGTCTACTATGTGAGTGTTAAAACTTCCCAAAAGAAAAAGAGAGGAACAAAGGTGAAGGATTCCTAACACTAGTTAAAACAATTCAGTGTTGGCATGCTTCATTAACTGTTTGCATACAAGACAAAAGTGCTTTCTGATGAAGTGGAAAACCAACTTGGGACCAATTTTCCACAACATAAATTCAACACTCATTCTACCTCTTGATACCTTTGTATTCAAACTACCAAGACGGTTTTTCATATCTGTCATACCTGTAATCATTTAATATTCCTATTTTGAATTCTCCAATCCTTGATAGTATTTACATTGTAGATTCTTTATTTCTTGAGAGTAAACTTAAGATTACAATTTACTATTTTTTAAATAAATGTGAACTAATTGCATTGGCAGTTATCAAATTGATTTAGTAAGAATCGGTTCATACCATGTAAGAAACATGATAGTTTTTAAACAGATGTCTTAAATAAAATCTTCATTACACTCAATTTTATTCTCTCTCTCTGTGTCACTCTATATGTATACATATATGTGTCATAAGGCCTGTGATGTATTAAGCATCATTGCAAATGTAGTCAACCTATACAATTTTGTGTACACCAAGAGAAGAAGAGTTAGCACCTCTGTGAACTAGTGAAGAAATGAGTGCTAACTTAGAAGAACGCCATTATTGATTATTCTGTCACAGTAATGTGGCTTCAGTGATAGGTATGTCACCTCTGCCAGACCAACAGAGAATAGCTACAAAGTGCTACCAGACACAATGAGGTCATCCACAGTCCCTACAGTGTAGAAGTTATTGTTTGCTTTGGTACATTGTATCCTGTCTTCATCAACCGTGTTCAGCTATCACTTTTGCTTATACAGAGTGAGAATCTGGGAGACAGTGTCTGTCTTCTTCTCCCCTTCTCCATACTCTTTTTTAGACTGCACAAGGAAGGAAGGGGATGTAATTGTTTTGTTATTAATAGAAGTATAACTTAGAGTTAGTTGATGAACAGGGAGAATCACATCTTAATTTTTCATGTCCTACGAGTCTTTCTCTTAAATACTATGAGCCAGCTTTATGGTGGGAAAAATTTCTTTGGTAAAGGCTTAGAATTTTCACAGGAACATATATTTTTTTGTGTGTGTGGAAGGGAATCAGTTTCTAAGTATTTATACTATGAAACATTACATTATCACATTTAATATTTTCAATAGCTATATTATTTAAAATTCATTTCATTGAAGTTTAGTGTCATGTTCACACTAAGCCAAATGTTTTAAATCCTTGAATTTTAAAATATTTCTAATTACTGATCTTATGATTTCAGAAGAGAAATTAGTCATACTCAAATATTTCCTTTGGTATTAAAATCCTGTTATTTATTTAAAAAATGAACATCATATTGCATTAAAATCATGTGTGATTCAAGTGAGGGACTATATCCCTGATATGAAGAATATGCGGAAGTAGTAAGGGTATTTTAAAAATATGGTTATTGATTCAGTGAACTAAATATATTAAACATGTAAAACATTAGATTCTTTTAATATACAGGCATAGAGTTGTATGGATTTTTTTCTGAAACGTTCCATGTAAATCAGGAGTCTTATCTAATCAAGTCTTAAATCAATCCACTACTTAGGAAACACTTCAATATAATGCATTTTATTAAAATAAGCTACATCTAGAGTGGTTCTGGAATTAAAGCCATTTTGCATAAATAGTGTTTCATATATGTATATGTTTATAGACTACTTGCCAATGGGAGAAAAAACTAAAAGAGATCAAAGGAAGTATTTCTGTTTATTATTTTGATTAAAATGCTAGTAGGCCAAGTATCTCCTTTGAAAGCCCCTTTGTTTTGACTTATTAGCAGGATATGATGCTACAGATGATAAGACAGTGCCTTTGATGTAGGAGGGGCCAAATGACTGAATAGCCCCATTACCATTTGGCACCTGGGTTCTCTAAGGTATGGAGTTTACTCTCATAATCTACTGGTTGAGATAGTTTCTATTTAGATGCCAGGGACTAACTGAGACAAAATATGTTTTCATTTTTCTGTTTCAGTTCTATCACCTTGATTAGTCTTAATTCCTAAAAGGGTCCCAATTATTGGGAAGTATAAAGCCAGAATCCCTGTGCTTGGCTATAGTACTTTTCAAAAGTAATTTGGCCTCATGAAAACTTGTTCATTCTTCTGAGCACATGGATGACAAAGCTGGTAAAGTTACACTTTTTATTCCATCTGCAATTGTTCTTTTTGGCCTCTTGAACATCCAAGTAGTTAAGATACATGTGGGAAGTTGACAGGTTTACCTTGTTTTTTTCGTCTTTTAGAATATTTAGTCCATTTTTAACTTAAGCTTTTGATTTGATGTTTCTTGATTCATTATTCTTACGGTAAGTGTGCATTCAGTGTTTTAAGTACTTTATGAAATATAAGATAAATGAAAAATTAACAAATTGGAAAACAAGGTTCAAAAGCATCAGTAGTCACTGAAGATTGTTAAATTATATGAAGTGGTTTTATATTGTATTTTACTATATTGAATAGGGTAACATTAAGTTTCATAAGTAGAGGTTTAAAAATATAATTATTGTGTCAGATAATTTTTGTGAATGTATCATATCAATGCCCTCATATCTGAAATAATGACCTAAGCTGGAAGAGACTAAGTAGAAATATCATCTCAATGATTTTATTTGGCGTTGATAGAATAAAAATATCAATATTTTCAAACTTCACATTCACATTTGTATTATTTGAAAATACAAATAAACCTTTTTTCTTTCATAAAAAATAATCACTTGTAATGTTCGTATTTTATCTACATTGGGTATAATATATATTTAATAAATATAATATATATTATATATATCATATATAAATTAGTTTAATTAAAAACATAATTTTTGAACTAATGTAATATTTCCAACATATAAATACATATTTCTTTCAATAAGTAATTTGTTACAATATTAGTTGTTAGAACATTTATCCTACTTATAACTGGCCAATATGTAATATTTAAAAAGTGGTCATTTGTACAAACCGACACCATTTTATTTTAGACTGCATATAATAAAGAAAAGTGAACAAGTCATACACTTCTTAATATGATGGAATTCTTTAGCTTGACAATCACAGCTTTACAGAGAGGTGCTTTATGTTCCTAAAATAAACATTGAAAGCAATGCCCAGCCCAGCCACTCAATGCACACATTTAACACTCACCAGGAGGGAGGTTTGGTGTGCTGAGCCCACTAAGTTTTAGATCTCAGAAGGGGCTTTACACCCTGTGGTGTAGGCACACTTCTTTCAGCAGAAAGTATGTCATTAAAATACTGCCCTCTTGCAGTGACTTCAAACTAGTGTAGCCGGAATTGTTTTTAGTCACTACACAGCATGATAAGCATTTTGGTATTTTCCTGAAGTAATTTACCGTTTGTATACAGGTCACAATGGGGGAAATCAGTTTCCTCGTGACAGACAATATAGACTTAAATCCAATATGTTCAAAATCGTTTTCTACTTTTGCGAAAGAAAAGAAAGGAAGGGGGAAAGAAGGGAGGGAGAGAAGGAAGGGAGGGAGGGAGGAAGGAAGGGAAGGAGGGAGGGAGGAAGGAAGAAAAGCAACCATTGTGCCATGATAGTTAGACTCACATAGTTATATATCCACAAATACACAAAACAAAGATGAAACTGAATCATAGATGGAGATATGTTAAGCAAAGAGAAAATTATCTTAATTTTTGTCAATCCAATACCCACTTAAAATAGATAATTTAAACGATTCACTGTGAATCAGAAGAGAACATTGAATGCAATATGTTTTATTGGTTAACTTCAAAAATATTAAAGCTGCTTATTTTGGCATCATGGAAACGCATTCTCAATGAAAACATTGTGCGTTGTATTATTAACTCACAGCATATGATCTCCATTTCTGCCTCCCTAGATTTCTACCCCCCCGGGATAGAAACAATGTGGACTCACACATTTATTATATTAATTAGAAATCACTACCTAATATAATTATTCTGACAAGCACATGGTGAGTACTGAAAATATTATTGACAGAATTTCTCCATTTAACTCTGGCGTTAAAAAGATTTGCATGTCTAAAACTGCCTTGATTAGATATTGTTTTTGACGACTCTGCTCAGTGTTTTACTATATGCACATTAAGCATGAGGACTTTTAGCACGTCTGAAGTAACATCTGCTCTGTCTTTTTGTTGCTGGGTTCATGGTATAATTAGCTCTATATTTCACCAAATACAATTTTGCTCCCATGGCGGACAAAGCAGCATGAAGAAAACATAAATAATTGCAGATTAGAGAAACAGAAGGCAAAGTGGGTGTAGATGGCTTTGATAAAAAAGGGTTAAGGAGAATAGAAGGTCAGCTCATTATTAAGAAAAAAAAGGAGGCAGTTAAAATTAGATATGGTCTTTGTAATTAAAGAAAACACACACAGATTTTTCTTTTAGCAATATTTCCTATTTGGCCAAATAGTTTAGTGACTTGCAATGATGTAGTTTGTTTTGTATTTATTTAGAAAACATTTTAAGAAATATTTATGTTTGCACATGCATACACACGCGCACACATACACACACACACACACACACACACACACACACACCATTTAATTATTAGAGGAGATGTTGGAAAGATTAGAGGAGGTTTTGTGTTAAGTTTCCCAGAGTGTAAAACACTCTTTTACAAAAGAGAATCCCACCTTTACAGAATGAAGTTACTCATTGAAGCCAGCTTGTAAGGGTTTTTTCACCTGACAGTCCAATGTCACTATGCCTCCAAACAACTGTTAGTCAATATATTTGCATACGCCAGTAGTATTCCCTTAATATTAGATTCATGTTAAATTTGAGACTCTTCACTCTATCAAATATCTGGCAAGTATGCTTCATTGTTTACCATTACACAAATTATGTAAAAATATATTACATAATATACACAAAATATGTCAGAGCCCAATGTTGAAATAGTGTGTTTTGGCAACCCTCACATAGTTTGTTGTATAGTTTTTAAAAATATGCTATATGATCAGTGATTACTTTAACTTCATAGATGTGAGATGTGATTTTCCACATCTTTCACTTTTTGACTACAAACCGTAAAATATCCTGAAGTTTTAACAGAGGACTTGTTTGGCACTTACTTTATTAGTATCAGAAAAAGTCCTCAAAAGTCTTTAAACAAAGTAATGATCTGTTTTTTTAAATTTGTTCGTTTGTTTGTTTAGAAAAAATATGGATAAAGTGGATTCTGATCTTACTGGTATTCCTCAAATAGCATAAAATGGGTGAAAGTATGAAAACAAACTTCCTATTTCGTTCAATATCTGAAGCATAAAACTCACATATCAACTCAATTACTACACAAACACAAAAAAATAAAATCCAGAAAGCAAGTCCAAGTGATGAATTACTATATCGTTCTGTGTTGAAGGACAATTTAAAAGGTAACTATGCAATGCAGCATAAATAATTCAAAAATAATATATTATTCTCACAATGATTTTTCCTGTTGAAGAAAGACAAAATATTTCTGTACAATAAGAATATTTTTTTCACATAGATAGCAGGTTTAACTGTATTAATCACTCTAATAGTGCCTGGGAGATTTTACCATCTCTTGATGGACACTAGAAATTCTTATCCGGCTTGCCTCAGGCAAGCAAAAAGTTGTCCAGGGTCAAGGCAGTATGTAAATAAACCATTTCCAGAAGAAAAGTGCCACAAAATAACATGATGTTATTTGTCTACTAATTCTCTGAATTTTATTGGGTTAATAGAGGTTATAAGGCAAATCCTCCTTTGGTCCATACATGATTAGTTACATTGTACTTTTCCTTAAATCATGGACATTGAGTCAAAAGTGACTATATATAGTTTAGCTCATTTAGGACTTTTAAATCCTAAAATTAAAAATCCTTGCACATTTTAAATCCTTGCACATTAGAATCTTCCAGGGAATTTGGGGTTTTAAGTTTTTATTTAAATTCCAGTTAATACACAGTCTAACTGTAGTTTCAAGTGCACAATACTTTCATACAACATCTGGTCCTCATCACAAGTGCACTCTTTAATCGCCATTGGCTATTTTACCTGTTCCCCCTCCCCTCCCTTCTGGTAACTATCAGTTTTTTCTCTATAGTTAACAATCTATTTCTTGGTTTGCCTCTCTCTCTTTTTTTCCCCTTGCTCATTTGTTTTGTTTCATAGATTTCACATATGAGTGAAATTATATGATTTTTGTCTCTGATTAACTTATTTGGCATAGTATAATACTCCCCAGTTACATCCATGTCATTGGAAACGGCAAGATTTCATTCCTTTTTAGGACCGAGTAATAGTCCATTTTATACATATACCACATCATTATCTATTCATCAGTTGATGGACACTGTTGGGCTGTTTCTATAATCTGGCTATAGTAGATAACATTGCTAAAAACATAGGAGCACAGGTATCCCTTTGAATTAATATTTTTGTATTCTCTTACCGAAAACCGGGTACTGCAATCCTGAATTTGGGTAGCTCTATTTTTAACTTTCTGCAGAACCTCCATACTGTTTTCCCGCTGGCTGCACCAGTTTGCATTCCCACTAACAGTACAAAGAGGTTTCCCTTTCTTTACATCCTTCTCAATACCTACTGTTTCTTGTGTTGTTGATTGTAGCTATTCTGACAGGCGTGTGTGGTATCTCACTGTAGTTTCCCTGATGATCAGTGATGTTGAGCATCTTTTCATGAGTCTCTTGGCCATCTGTATGTCTTCTTTAGAAAACTGTCTATTCATGTCTTTGCCCATTTTTAATTGGATTTTTTGGTTTTGGGGTATTGAGTTTTATAAGTTCTTTATATGTTTTGGATACAAACCCTTTATCAGATATGTCTTTTGCAAATATCTTCTCCCATTTCATAGGCTGACTTTTAGTTTTGTTGATTGTTTCCTTTTCTGTGCAGAAGCTTTTTATCTTGATGAAGTCCCAAGATGCAACAGCAGACCATATGCAGCACATGCCAGACACTCTGCAAAGCACCAGCTTCTGAGTGCTACTGGACCTCTTCTTAAGGCCATTACTTTCAGGAGCAAGAGACATGACTGGCTTTCCAGCACAAAGAAGAAGGCAGGGAGCTTTAAAAAACTCTAGAGTTGTTTCTAACTGAATAATCATAATTTCTAAGAATAGGATCTGTGTATGGATATTTTTTTTTAAAGTTCCAGGGGAGGCCAATGAAAACTTTGTTTTGAGAACCACTGAATTCTAGTCTAATTCACTTTTCTTGATTTGAGTCTCCTTTACATGTTTTTGCCAATACAAACTTGAAAAACACTAGTTATTTCATATCCATTACACAATTTCACCTGTGGAAAACGTGGTTAAAAATATTTGTGTGAATTATACACAATGACCACTCAGAATGTGAAAATACTTAAGGTATTTGAGGAAAACTATAGTGGATCCCTCATTTTTATTCTCCTTTCCTTGCTTTTTTTCTGTATATCATGGTTTCCTGGATCCTCATTTTATGGCTTGCATTTTTAAATGCAGACAAAACAAAATCACATGGAGAGGCTTTATCAAACCATGTATGTCTGCCTGTGTCCCAAGGCTTAGACATATAGTTTTAAAAACTGGAAAAACTTGTTAGTCGAATTAGCTCATTGGGCTGTTATTTGTGAATGCATATCTTTTGCATATGCTTTGCAGTATTTTGAAGAAAGGAACTAAGGTTCTGAAAGTTGTTTTGATTTGGCCAAGCTAGTGCCTAGAAGGATTTGAATCCATTCATTTTGATTTCAAAATCTAAGCTCCTTCTACAACCTCAAAGTTCTTCTCACTGGGCATGGTAATCAAGCATATCTGAATGTTTTCATTACATTATATTTGGAGACAAACATACAAACAACCATAATTTCCCTTTCTGGGAGAGTCAAATAAAAATTATAATATTGTGATACTGTCATATGATGTTCGGCCCTGCTCCTTCATGCCAGTGATGATGATTTGAAACTAAGAATGGAGATCGTAGTAAATGTTCTTGTTCTGCTTTTTCACCTCAGATATTTTATATATTTATTATTCCAAATATATTCTCACATTGGATCTCAGTCTTTACATTTCCTGATGTGTAAATGAGTTTGTGTGTATAAAGAATTAATACAAAAAGCCTGAAAGTTGTTTTTGTTATACACACAAAGGAAATGTTTAATAGCAGCATGATTAGTATGGAATTCATGAGAATGTAACTGTCTCCATGTTAATAAAGTTACTGATTCAAAAGAATCTAAATAAAGAAGCAAGAAACCATATTTTTGGGGGGAGTTGAAATCACTTTTATTTACATGCACACATAAGAATATGCACTTGAAGAGACAGATCTTAATTTCTCCTTCCTCCTTAACCTTTCCAAATTAAATACAAAAGGCTTTGTCAAATTCTTTTTTAAATTAAACTCTGATGTTGGTATATGAATACATGGGACACAAAAGTTCTCTTCTATTGTCTGCTCAGATCCTGGGAGAGCCTATCTATCCTTTTTCCATCCTGAAAACCCAGGAATTGTTTAACAGTATTTTTGCCATTCGAGTTGCATAGTTCATAAATCTCTTTAATGCCCAAATTACATTACATTTAATGAAATTTTACTCCTAATTCATTTGATTTAGCTACTTGCTTGCCTCTAATTTGTGGGTCAGAGAATTTCAGCAATTTTGTCTGAAGTGGTATTGGATTGTTTTAAATATGTGAATACTGCAGTTCTGTCATCCTGTTAAAAAGCAAACCATGAGAGACTCTTGAATGCTGAGAACAAACTGAGGGCTGATGGGGTGGGAGGGAGCGGGAAGGGGGCTGATGGGCATGGAGGAGGGCACTTGTTGGGATGAGCACTGGGTGTTATATGGAAACTAACTTGACAATAAACTATTTAAGAAAAAAAATCTCATTTTTGAAATGAAAGCTCATGTCTCTTTATTTATATCATCAGCATGAAGCTTGAAATTAAAATAGTATTATCAGGTTTTGACTTCTTTTACCTTTTGGATTTTAATAATAGACTTTGGGGGTTCAGGAAAGTGATATGTTTTGAGCTATATCCTGGTATAAGTAAGAGAGATCTCCAAATACACGGAGAACTCTGAGACTAAGACACTTTCAACAGATGAGGGCCACCCCTGACTTGAGGATGAATAATTTATAAGAATAACCAGAGGTAAATTTGTACTAAGATTATTTTCCTTTACAAATGTGGAAAATTAGCCAATTCCTGGTGCTCGGGTATGTGGTTCCCACATAATTTTCATTATTACTGTGGGAGAGTGTCCTTTGAGTCAGAAGTAGGGCTATGAAAATAGGTTTTTTATTTTAAATATATGGTGAAAGGTAGTTCAAGCTGAAACAGGGCTGCAAATACAATTTTCTAAGTACATAGTGGTTTAAATAGGCTTTTGAGATTGGTATCTCAATCAGAACCCAATTGAATATTATTTTAGGGGGAAGTTTATGTTGTAAACCATTTATAAATACTTATTTCTATACAGTTTTCACAACACAAAAGCAGCTTCCAGAGTAGACGAGTCAAATTTAACAAACTTTAAGTAGTGAAAGTTACCAAAATGTTTCCATCATGACTCCAGTTTTAGGTCTCCCCAAGATCCCAGTGACTATGGTACAATGAAACCAAATTTCAGCCAGCGTGTATTAATAGAGGGGGTTTAACTAACTTTATTTCTGTCCTCCCCTTTCGACAAAACATTCTACTCCTGTTAATAATAGTGCCTACAGTTTACTGAGCACTTCTATAGATGGACAAGCCAGTCAGCGCGCTTTACATGTATGTGTTAAGGTATTCAATATAACAATGTAATAAGGAGGCAGGGACAGTGATGATTATCTCCTGACTTTGGAAGAAACCGAGACAATCAAATTTCCCAAGATCATGCACTTTGACGTGGCTGAACTATAGGATATGAATCCTGATTGGATGCCAAAGACTGCAGCCCTAACCACAGGGTGAACTGTTGAGAGCCTGACAGTGAAATCACAGTGAAGGAGGTGAAGAAGTGATTTTGGTAGAGGGTTGTTCCAATGATTTTTGTCTTTACTGGGAAAATAAATTATTTTTAATGTTTTATTTATTTTTGAGAGAGAGATAGAGACAGCATGAGCAGGAGAGGGTCAGAAAAAGAGGGAGACACAGAATCTGAAGCAGGCTCCAGGCTCTGAGCTAGCTGTCAGCACAGAGCCTGAGGCGGGGCTCGAACCCACCAATGGTGAGATCATGACCTGAGCAAAAGTCGGATGCTTAACAGACAGAGCCACCCAGGCACCCCATATGGTGTCATTTTATAAAAGAAAGTAACACCTCGAATGAGTGCAATAGATTTTAGGTTAGGAAGACCCTCGATTCATGCTAACTCACAAAAATGATACCTCACTAATTTGAGGACTACACCAATAAATAAATTTGAGATGACAGGTTATTTGAGTGACATTTTCTTTAAGCTTGATTTAGATTTAATTTTAAATCTTTTGGACTTGACAATGAATATTACATTTAAATGCAATGTTGTTGGACTCTCCTTTTATGCCCCACTCTCAGGCCCCAATGTTTCCATAAAGCACTAGCTACAAGTATTTGTCCCAGAAAGCTCTGTGTGTGTGTGTGCGCGCGCGCACGCACGCGTGCGCGCACACACATTTCTATAGATTCAAACTTGCTGTTGTTCCCTCTGCCAAAAATGTCATTTTTTCCTTCATTAATCCACATTTCCAATGTTTCCTTTTCTATGGAGCCCTTCCTCACTTGAGTGAGCATGCACTTGACCTATAGTGCTTTGTTCGTATCTGTAACATAGTAAATGGAGATGCGTCTCTAATACAACATAATGAGATAATTTAATTCTCTGAGCTTTTCAATGCCATTGTCTTGATTTTCATAAAACAGTAAATAGTTTCCCTTATTTCATCTCTGTATGCTTTCTAAAAGTTATATCTATTTCTGGTACAGTTATTACAACCACAGGGCATTAAGCCATATGCATGAATATAGTGCATATAAGCCAAACATTTCCACTTTGCTTCCCAAATCCTCCAAATGTACACACACCAAAGTATCTTATTCCTTTCTTGATCATCTGTGAGCACCTCAAAGTCAGACAGAATCCCGTCTATAGTCCCCAGTGATATTTGGAGCAGTGAGTCGCATTCAGTGACCACTCAGTAGATGAATTAAATTAATAAATGAGTTAGTGAGTGAGAATCCTGAAAATACAGATATATTAATTGTTTTATATTTTAAGATAGACTGTTTCCGATGAAAAGGTAAGCAACAAGGTATGAAGGAAGTGTGTAATTTGAGACCACCCACTCATTAGTCATTTGGTTACTCTGTAAAGGAAACATATTTCAGAGTCAGTATGTCTGCCTGTAGACTCTACTTCTCAAAATTGTTACTTGACCAGGAACTCAGTTTTGGACATCTCAAATTTAAAATCTCTAATTGATGATCTTATCCCAAACCTACTCATTCTTCAGTCTTCGCATCTGTTATTGGGGACTCCATTCCCACAGTTTCTTGCTCAGACCCCAGACCTTCAGCCCTTGCTGGCCCTTCCCTCTCTAATACTTACATCTGACATGTCCACAGATCCACACACCTCTTACCCCTTCATCACCTTGCGCCTGGATCATTGTGAAGGTGTTCTAACTTGATTCCTTGCTTCCTGCCTACTCCCTTACAGCTGTCAGAGTGGTGCTGTGAGCTCCTATCTCAGACCAGGTCACTTCTCTGTGTATACCATCTCAATTCTTCCTATGTCATGCAGAGTAAAATAATAAAAGCTCTTTCGATAATTTATAATCCTACGTGATGGGGTCCTGGCTTCTCCACTCTGACGGCCTTCCCTCCCATGCTTTCACTCACTTGTCCTTAGCTACTCTGGCCCTCTCACTCTTTCTGAGATATTGCAGGAACCCTTCTGCCTCAAGACCTTTGTACTGCTGTTTCCTCTTCTTGGAATCCTCTTCTTCTGGAGATCCATAGATCTTGTTCTTTTATCTCCTTCAAATGTTACCTTTTATTTTTAAGGCTTTAACCAACAACCTGATTTGAAATTGCACCCTATCTACATCTCAAGATGTAGATACTCCCTAACCTCTTTTCTGCTTTGTTTTCCTCCTTGGCACTTACCATAATCTGACAAATCATGTAATTTACTGAGCGTATAATTATTAGATTGTCAGCTCCCTAGGGCCTGGGACTTTGTTGTCCAGTTTGCTCATTGCTAATCTTTGTGTCTAGAACAGTACCTGCAACCAATATTTGTTGAAAGAATGACCTAACAAGGAATGTGTTTTAAAGTACAAAAACCTCTTAAAAATAATACTGCTAAACAAACTTAACTGAGAAAAAAAATTATGAGCAGGTCAGCTGTTCTTTCACAAAAGCATCAACTTTTCCAGTGAGATCAAAGGAGTAAAAGAGAGAGAGCTTCAAGATTCTTTGCGCTGAGACAAATGATGAAACAGTTAAAACATTTATTCTCTAAATGTGACATGCTCTAGGAGCTACACATCACTTCAGCTCATGTTTACACATTATGCTACTATAACTGCTTAAAATGTAGGGATTTTTAATTGAATTTTATGGCTGGCCTACATTGTTGATAGTAATTTTTATGTTATAGCTTATGAGTTTAGTCATAGAAGGATATAGAGAAATTTCCATTGATGTCATAAAATATCTATAAAAAAAAATTGTGTTTCCTTAGTAGGTAGTTAGTTTATGTATCTCTAAATCTCTGAGCATTCAATTATGAAAAATGCATTTTGAGAAAGAATATTTAGTAAATTAAATAAATTTCTTTAAAACAATAAGACTCAATGATATAGCCTGTGTATTTTACTAGAATCCATATTTTTAATAAACTATTCTGTCTTTTCAAATTACTGTAGTAATGTATTGACAGGTAGAAACCCAAAACTTCCCTCAAATTTCCTTATTTGTGCTATCCATAATCAAGCAGATTATTTATTTTAACCCTTGGCATTTAAAATTATATTTAATATTTATGATTTATCAGTTGGATTTCACTTAGTATACCAAGAGAGTTATGAAGAGCTGCAGTTATATTATTTCATATTGTTATTGTCTTTTCTAAAAACAATTTTATTTTAATTTGGTAAAACTACTTAACATCAGATTTACTCTGTTTAATTTTTTTTTTAAAGATTTGTTTTTTTAATGTTTATTTCTGAGAGAGAGAGACAGCGTGAGCAGGGGAGGGTCAGAGAGAGAGGGAATCACAGACTCTGAAACAGGCTCCAGGCTCTGAGCTGTCAGTCAGCACAGAGCCGGACGCGGGGCTCGAACCCACGAACCGCGAGATCATGACCCAAGCGAAAGTCGGACGCTTAACCGACTAAGCCACCCAGGCGCCCCTACTCTGTTTAATTTTTAAGTGTACAATTATTGAGTATAGATAGATACAGTGTTGTACAGATCTGTAGGCCTTATTCATCTTGTTTAACTAAAACTTTATGCCCATTGATTAGGAACTCCCTATTTCCTCCTCACCCCAGCTACATGAGATAAGCCAGCTCAGAAAAACAAATACTGTACTACATCATTCCATTTCTTTGAGGTATCTAAAATAGTTAAATTTAGGTTACTGTCTTTTAGAAAGGTTTTGTTTAATGGACAAATAGGTTTTTAATTGGAAATTATATTATTAACCTATACTTAAAGTATTCAAGTAACTAAATGAAAATTTTAAGACTCTATATTTCCTGGGAATGTTTAGATTTTAAGTTTTCAAAAAGCACATGCATTAATCAAATTTAATGTGAACTCAAACTGATTCTTTTCCATAGTAATAGTTATTTGAGATATTTTACTAATTTTACCATGGGAAACAAAGATGAAAAATGGGAATGCTCCATTATTATTGACCTTTAAAAATCTCTTAAGTTAAGGATTATGAATACTTTTGGCAGAAAGCATACATAATGTTGCTATTTTCTTTTGCCTCTATATATGCCCTCTCAACAGCACTTTCTTGAATTTTAAAATGGATAACATTCATTTGACATTTTGCAGTCTAAAAATTAAATTTTCATCCTTACTTTGAATGCATCTGGGAACCTGGAAATGAAATTTTGATAGAAATGAAAATGCCACTGGGAATATTATTGATTACCTTGAATGTGTGGCTTTCATTTACCAATTAAAACATATTAGCCAAGTCGTCTGGAAGTGAATTGGTGTCTATTTTTTCAATCATTGGTATAATAGATAATTTACATCAATTGTTTATAAAAGCTTTCAGATGATCTTGAAATATTAGAACATAAAAGATCTTACTAATTTTGTAGAATTTAGACAACTAGAGAAACATTTTCAGAGTGTATTAATATCTTTGAATTATAAAATAGTCACAGAAGTTTGGTCAAAAAGATTGGTTTGAACATTTATACTATCTTTAATAAAAGGGTATTCCTCTTCTTCTTTGTTAACTGCTAATTTAAAAATAAGAGGAATTTTTAATATTGTCTCAACTTAATTCCTTACTTTTGTCAGTCTGACATTATATTTAGATCCCCCGTTAGAAAGGGATCTATAAATATGGAGAACAAACTGATTGTTGCCAGAAGGGAGGGAACAGAGGGGTGGGCAAAATGGGGGAAGGGGAATGGGAGGTACAGGCTTCCAGTTATGGAATGAATAAGTCACAGGATGCACGGTATAGGGAATAGAGTCAGTGGTACTTATATAGTGTTATACAGTGACAGAAGGTAGCTACACTTGTGCTGAGTTTAGCATAATGTATAGAGTTGTCCAATCAGTATGCTATATACTCTTGAAACTAGTGTAACATCGTGTATCGACTATTCTTAAATAAATAAGACTTTTGAAAAATAAAATACAATCCCCTGTGAATTTTTCCTATCATCCTATGGTGATTTGGTCTTGTTCATTACTATTGTACACTATTCTTGTTACTAAAGCTCTAAACTCTCACTCAGGTAGCTACCTAGCAAGTTCATTTGTTGCTAAACTCTACTGATGGCTCCTAAACTTCAAAGCATCATACAAATGTTAATTATAATTCACTACCTTCATTCTTTTTCTTTTAAATATTTATTTGTTCTTTTAAATATTTACTTATGAGAGAGAGAGAGAGAGAGAGAGGACAAGTGGATGAGGGGCAGAGAGAGGGAGACACAGAATCCTAAGCAGGCTCCAGGCTCCGAGCTGTCAGCATAGAGCTCCATCCAGGGCTTGAACTCATGAGCCTTGAGATCATGACCTGAGCTGAAGCCAGAGGGTTTAACTGACTGAACCACCTAGGTGCCCCTCATGGCCTTCATTCTGAATGCCAGTTCACTGAATGTCTGTTCTGACCCGTGTACTGAGTAAAACCTAGGCAATGCAGAGACTAAAGGTGGAGACTTTACCCTTAAGGAACTCAAGGAACCCCTTGGAGGAATATTGCACTTTTCCTTGGTAAAAGTGAGACGGTCAAGTTCTACTTGGATTTTTAGAACTTTCTAACTTCAAATTTTAATCCCTTTTAGTATTCAAGGTGTATTCACTACTTTTCTTTTTGCTTTGAAATCCCCTTTTAGGTCTATCTTGCTTAAGGATAGCCATACTTTCCTTTTTATAATTTTATAAACTCCACATTGACGTGGTGTAATTGTCCCTTATTTTCAAGCTCTTCTCCTTCCTCCTCTTCCTCATATCAGTTATATGACAGGTACTTTGTTTATGCTTATTGACTACTCAGAGTGCTAATTTGATATCCTTGATTATTGGTGCATTACACATGACAGACTGAGGTCACACAGCTTTTTTAGTATTTTGTCCTTACCTGATTTCAGTCTGACCTCAACATCTATGATCTCAACCTTGACATTTCTACTTACTAATAATAGCTCTTTATTAATTACCTAGTTCTATGTATTTTTATGCTTCGTGTACATCATCTCATTTAATTCTGTGCTTGCCCTTGATTAAGTGTTATTCCCACTTTCCAGATGAATTGTCTGAGGTACAGAGTGAGCCTCCATGCTCAGGGTGACAAAGGGAATATTTAAAGCCACCTGTAACTTTTATCAGCTTTCATGCATTGTCTGTCACTTCACAATGAATGCTAACTAGTTATTCCTTGTGAGGTAAAATTAAGTATAGAGAAAAGAGTTCCCTTTCTTATTCCCACCATTTAAAAAAATTCGGTTGTTGGGACACCTGGGTGGATCAGTTGGTGGAGCATCTGACTTCGGCTCAGGTCATGATTGGTTCATGAGTTTGAGCCCCGCGTCTAGCTCACTGCTGTCAGCACAGAGCCCACTTTGGATCCTCTGCTCCCCTCTCTCTGGGTCTCCCCTGCTTGCATCCTCTCAAAAATGAATAAACACTTAAAAAATTCAGTTGTTGGCATGGAAGTATAAGTTTTCTATAAGAAATTTTAAAGCAATCTTGTTCTTATGTTCTAATCTTGATCTTATGGTCTGAAGCCATATTAGGGTGTTATTTGACTTACTAAGTTACTATATAGCCAGATGTTCTAAAATGCCCTCAAATGTTGTCAGATGTAGCAGCAGTGTGGTCCCAGGACCAAGGAGGGCTCTCAAAATACTTTCAGGGACTCCAAGAGGTGAAAATATTTTGCATAATGATACTAAGACCTTATTTACCTTTTAAAAACCTTCATTCTCTCATGAGTGTCCTGGAGCGTTTAAAAGCTACATGTTTTGTGACATTGCAACAGACTGAATGTAGATGTGGATATGAAAATCCAAATGACTTCCTAACCCAGACATTAAAGTGTATTTTCTGGAAAATATTTATTTCTTACTAAAATATGGTACTTAAGCTAATATGTAATGGATTGTAGTTATTTTTAATTAATAAATATTTTTATTCCTAATTTTATTTCTAATATGATAAATATTGTCCTAGAACCAATGTGTGTAAGGAGATCCTGAAACTGATGCCAGTGTGTTTGAGAAACACTGCCATATAAAGCTATGTATTACAAATAAGACCCTTGATTTTTATTTTTATTGTTTAAGTTTTTAAAAAATGTTTATTTAATGATTTTTGAGGGAGACAGTGTGAGTGGGGGAGGGGCAGAGAGAGAGAGGGAGACAGAGAATCCCAGGTAGGCGCCATGCTGGTGCTGTCACCACAGAAGGGCTTGAACTCATGAACCATGAGGTCATGACCTGAGCGGAAACCAAGAGTTGGACAAGAGTCACCCATATGCCCCAGGCCCTTGATTTTTAGCATCTGTGTTAAGAGACCTTGATCTATTAATGACAAGTTTTCACCAGAGTTTTCATTAAAAATGCCTGTATTCAATGATGGTAGCAAGAAGAATAATGAAGTAGTTTCAAATGAGACACTTGAAAGTCTAAGACATGAGGAAGCAATATGATGATCTCAGGAAGGTTAACCATGAAGATGAATGAAAATTTACTTTCAAAGTCTCTGTTGGTTTTTGAATGATTATTATTTATCTCCAATTTGATCTTTTCTTGTTTTTGTAAATAAAACCTTAGTTCTGTCAGATGTCTTTGCTAAAATTTTTGTACACATCTCATTCATTCAGTTAGCATTTAGGGAGAGTAGTCTCTGTGCAAGGCTTCCTAGTCTGGCAAATTCCAAAGAAAGTATGAACACATAGTCATGAGTTTTATTCTGAACTGTGTAGTCAATGACGGAGCTAAGATTCAAGCCTATAGCCCAACCAATGAGGCCAGTTTCTATATTTATCTATCAAATTTTAATTATTTGGAACTGAGAAATATATTCCAACAAACATATATTGAACATGTATTATGCTGAAAGAATTCCCATCTCTCTAGTTAAAGCAAGGGTTAACTTCATTAACACATTTCTCCTTTGTAAACATTTTAAAACATAACGTTAAGTATGACTTTAATGCTAAAACACAAGAGAAACATTTTCCTTTGACCCTTTTCATAGATTCATATAAGAATATGGCATTAAGTGATAGTGAAGATTTTGTGTGTGTTTATAAAAGGTTTTCTTTCGCTTTTTGATATGAGATGTTTAAAGTGTACTGTGTGAACCCAAGAATACTTTATGTTTTTTAATCTGAAGAACAGCCATAATGTTTTTTTTAATATTAATTTGCACCTCTTTAGATTTCCACAGAGGACATTTCTAAAATTTATGTGTAGCATAAACACTTCTTTTAGTTAATTGTAGAAGTTTAACACTGACTATATTTACAGCCCCGTAGGTATAGTTGAAAATTTACATATTAAACAGAGATGCTCTCTGGCATGGTTTAAGAAAATGATCTGTGTTCTTAATTATACCTTTAGCATAAATGTGTGAGTGTCATTTACTGAAATATAAAGAGGAAATCTGTGATGATGAAGATAATGATGATGATAATATAAAACATATTAATTATATTAAGTTGGCAAATTTTGTGTTTTTTTAGTATATGATCAATTTATATTTAATGAGGTTATGCATTGAAGTTTATTTCAATATGATGAAAATTCCAGACTTATAATTAGTTTCATAGCTATTTTATATCTTTTAGGTGAAGGAAAACTTCCATATCAATGAATTTCAAAGATAAATTTCCAAACTAAATTAAGGAAGTATGTAACTATATTTATACTTTTCATAGTTATTGATTTTATTCCTAGAGTCAAATACTGATTTCTAGTATACAAAATGAGTATGTCATTTGACTTAATGAAAATGAGTTGGTTGTTCATTATCTATGTGGCAAAATTAAATTTCCCTATTTTAAAATTTTCTTTAATGTTTATTATTATATTTTTTAGAGACAGCGCAAGCAGGGAAGGGACAGAGAGACAGAGTTATAGAATCTGAAGCAGGCTACAGTCTCTGAGCTGTCAGCACAGAGCCTGGTGTGGGGCTCAACCCCCCAAATTATGAGATCATGACCTTGGCTGAAGTGGGATACTTAACCAGCTGAACTACCACACACCCCAACATTTCCTATTTTTAAAAGACACTATCAAAAACTGGAAAGAAAAAAATCTCCTGTGATATTTCAAGCATAAGAATAATAATTATCAATATTTCCCAATTAATATTTGTCCTTTCCTTGAGCAGTTTTAAGGATACTTAAAACATAGTCCAAAATTAGAGTTGACAATTGCAAATACAAACCAACCACCACAGTAATAAAATCAATACTTACATTTCCCTTGAGGCCACTACTTACTGTTTGCCGCACCATTTCCTTAATGGAATGGCAGTTATGTTTGCAGAAACCTTGTAACTACCATTTTTATGTTTTAACTAAAAGCAGCTTTCTTGAAGAAGTATGATAAAGAAATTCTTGAGCTTCTGTTAAAAATTGTCATAACCATTTAATAGTTAATAGGAATGCAGAGAAAGCAACCTTTCTCTTTAAAATCTTTTCCAGATAAACATTATAGCCTTTCATATGTGGTGCTGTTTTTCTGATAATGGCAATATGTTTTTTATGTGTTTGTTATGATGGACTTGACTTCATATTTAAACATCTCACGACACTTATATAACTTGCCCAGTTTAAATGGACATATATAATTAGGGTACTTACGTTTCATTTCAGGGTTGATTTGGAGAGTGTACTGTCAAAAAATTTTTTTAAATGGAAGGAAGGAAGAAAGATTAGCAGTTTTACTCCACATATTAAGATTAATTTCAAAATCTAATTGACAGAATGTCTTACTAACCCATTTAGTTGATTTTTCCTGTTGTTTTGATGGGATAATAATTTCCCTTTTTTATTCATTATTTTATATTTCTTATGAAATTATCTAATATTGATATAGCATTTTAATGCCAATTCTTTTAACAGATTTATATTTTTATAGGCTTTAATCGAAGTTAGAAGTTAATTTATCTCCACATTTGCCTCTGGTCTTTTTCTTAAAGATAATAATAGCCAAGAATCATTCAGGAGGGCAAGGTGCATTTTACCTCCCAGAGGAATTTCTCCATGGTCAAACTTTGTTTTTGAGAGAAATTGTACAAACTAAAATAGAGAGGTTGTGTGAACAGAATTCCTGGCCCTTTTTAGAGAACACCTTTTGAAACAGGATATTGAAAATAAAGTCCATTGGCCAACTCCGGTCTTTTTCCATGATGATGTCAGCAGCTATGTCGCATGATAAAGCTGCAATATTTTCATGACAAAGAAAAATTCATATCCACATCTTTAATAAATGAAGGAGGAAAAAACCCCATCCATACTGGATTCATATATTCCCATCAGACCCTTTGTGGCTTCTCTCAACTGTAAATATTGAGAGTAAGATCAGAATGAAAGGGGTGTTGCATCAAAATTAATAGCTGAAGTTATTACTTACAGTGTCACTTGTTTCCCATATTCAGGCTTTCCACACAAAGCTTTGAAGAGCCCTACAGGACCAACCAAATGTAATTGATACAAAATCATTGCCACACAACAGCTGCACTAACAGGGTGCTGCCGCTTTTACTTTAATCTACCTTTCTTTCTGAGAGTTTATTATGTTTTTGAATTTATTCTTTTGTAGATCTGGGAGCTATCTTTTTTATGGAAATTAATCTTTTTAGAAGATTTGTACTCTCTTTTTCAAACACTAATACATTCATTCAAGTATCCTATTATTCAGATCCAGCTGGCTTTTATCTGGTGATATTTACTTCAAAAAGCCAAGTTAAATGGTATCATAGATTAATTCTCAGGGCACAAGAAAGCTTTTTTAGAGAAAAAACATGATTTGGTAATTACTTGAAATATCATAATAAAAATCACAGAAAATGCCAAAAATGCATTGTATAATCTGTCATAATAGGAAGCTTCAAAAAGTTGTTTCATTAGAAATGTGGTATTCTGAGCCCCTCATAAGTTTTCACTACAGTCCAACATGATATAACTCGAAAGTTTGCTTTGGGCTCTAATAAACGGTATTATGAATTTTAGGTTTATATTGTTGTTCACACAAAGCAGTGAAACTTCAAAAGGGACATTATCCACTGCTATCTCTTACATAAATCAAACTGGAAATAAGACACATTTTACAATTCAATTTAAGATCCCACTGAGACAATAATGTTGCAAGCTGTGCATTTTGCAAAGTAATATAGTAATGTCTAGTTTGCATTTTTGAAAAACCAAATTAATCACACTTTATTGAATACGTTGGAGCAAACCTAAAATTCATCTATTATTAAAAACTTGTGCAACAAACACAAACTATATTTTATACATAAAGGACAAACTCATTTATTCATTAGGATAAAACACTTGGAGTTTGCATTTTGTAACTATGAAAGAAATGACATTTGCTATGGGGGTTGTTTTGAATTTTTAAAAGCAGTCTTTACACAGTAAGCTGCTTGAAAATTTGTTTTAGCGTATTCAATTATATCAGGTTTCAAGGCATTCAGATGAAAATAGAATTTAACTTGAAAACTTTGGGGTAAGAAAACAAAAATTGTTAATGTAAATGGTATACTTTAAAAAGACAGCTCATTCGAATCAAAAAATCACTTTGTGTTTTATTTTACATGTGCACACATTAATATAATGTGAACTTTTTCTGGTTTTGATAAGAAAAAGAAAACTCTCCCCAGGCAAAATAGAAGCTTATCATGTCCTACCATTTTATCAGCCTCAACAAAGTAGGTACTTTTTGAACACATGCATTTGGATATACAGTCCGATAAGACATTATGTATAGTATTGGGAATCAAATTTTTGTGGCATCATTTAGACATTATTGCCTACATGATGTATATTATATATTGTCATTTTTGAGGAATTTTAGTAAATCTAAGGATTGTGAATAGTGATGAAAAGCAAAGAAGAGCAAAGTAGTGACTAAATTTGGATGTTTATTTTACCGGTGCATATTTTTCAATGTCAGGATCGTAAACACTGTTTTGCTCTCTGCTGATGTATATAATATTCTGTATTATAACAGTTATTTGGGTGCTACAGAATAGTAATATACACTCTGCACAGAATATAAATAGCAATATTAAAACACATTTCCAGATTTAATTTTTCAATAAAATATTAAAGCCAAACTTGTCCTATCTCATAAGCCTTATTATTAAATCATGAATTTGGGGGAATATTTCCTTTTTGCCTTCTCTAATTGTGTCACTTGGGGAGGATCTAAAAATGTCTATCAACTCCGAACCTACTCACAATTCTCCTGCTTTTCTATTAAGAAATCTACATTGCTGACTCATATCCACTGGTGAGCTATTGCCCTGTGTCAAGAAAGAGTAAATTATATCTCTTTATGTGAAGACTTCCATACAAGATACACATGATTTTCCTTTTATTGAGGAAAGTATTTGGCGCATATATAAAAGGAATTCGTTTATAAGCCACGGGATTCAGATATAGGGAAGACTATGCAGTGTGCCCTCACTCAACATAATTGTTTTTTTCATCTCTGGCTCTGGAAACCAATTTGTTCTTCACTCATCATCTTAGAAAACTCTAATGATGGGGAATACAAGATTTTTTTTCTATTTTATCAATTTCCCGGTGGCATGAAATATGAGAACCAGGATTCCTGCCCTGGTCACATCAATGTCAGTGCAGCAGATGACAGACCCCACAATGATTATTCCTGATGATGAGTTCCTTCTCCTCCTTCTGACCATCTGATACATTGCTTTAATCATATCTCTCCCCTGCCTAAGATGATGACCAAACTCATCATCCTGACATCTGAGAACTTTCATAATCTGGCCCTAGCCTACCTAATTCTTTTTGACTTCTGATGCTTTCCTAATATGTACTTTCTCCTCCATCAGTGGAGCTACCAGCTGTCATTCAGACCCACCATTTTGCTGTGTCTTCTTGAGCAGTTCAGGCAATTCTCTCAACTTGGTGTGCTCTGCTGTGAAGTAGAAGGGATTTAGGACCAAGGAGTAGGCAGTAAACATATTCCAAATCCAGCTCTTTTCCGAAAGAGTTATATGGCCTCCTGAATTTCATTTAATCGTTCAGAACCCGTTTCCTGTGCTGCAAAGTGACAGGATTGTGCTTGTTGGTGAAGTAGTCTCACCGCTTTCCAGTGTGTTCTCCTAATGCACATGCTTTCACGTGCACACATATATCACATACGTGCAAACATTCTTTCAATCTTCTGTGACCAGGATCTCATTTAACCTGCTGTCTCACTTTATTTATTTATTTGCTCATTGTTTCCTCTGCCCACCTCCCAACTAGAATATACACTCTATGAAGATACAGATTTTTATCTGCTTTCTTTACTGCTCTAGGCCCAGTGCTTACAACAATGCCTGATATATAATAGACGTTTGATATCGGTTAAAAAAAGGTAATGAATTATTTGTGTCCACTTTGTGCTCCAACACTCTATGTATATTCAACTCTATTCAAATATATACATAAATTATATATGTATAATGGTGTTCTAAATATAATTTCTTGCTCCTTATCCTGTACACTGTAACATTCTTGGCCTCTGGTTCCCTTTGTGTGATTATATATTGATATTTTTAAAAAGTTATTTGTGTTTTCTGTCCTATTTCTACTTTTTTTCTATTTGATGTGGTTGCAACATAATCTTAATAGTCTGCTGGTTTCTTCCTATTTCCTCTCCAAGATTTTTAATATGCAGTATTAACTTGAATTTGCATAAACAAGAACATGAAATCTTTTTCAAGGCTAGCATTTAAACATATATTAACATTAGTCTGAGTAAATGCACATAAGAATCATTTTAAAAAATTATTTTCAAAGTAAGTAGAAATTGACACATTTAAAAATTAAACTTTCTATTCTAAAACTCTTAATACTTTTTTTTTGGATTTATTAAATTTAAAATAGACGATATATAAATATACAAAAAATCCCCCATAGTGTTATACACATAAGCCATCAAACAATACATTATTTTTGAATTTTTGTTCATCAGTATATATATAACAGAATTATAATTCTTTGTGTAAATGGTTCAAATACATGATAAGGTACAAAATATGTGGGGTTTTTTTAATGTTTTATTTATTTCTAGGAGAGAGAGAGAGAGAGACAGCGTGAGCAGGGGAGGGCCAGAGAGAGAGGGAGACACAGAATCTGAAACAGGCTCCAGGGTCTGAAGTAGCTGTCAGTATGGAGCCCGACGTGGGGCTCTAACCCACGAACTGTGAGATCATGACCTGAGCCAAAGTTGGACACTTAAACAACTGAGCCACCTAGTTGTCCCTCAAATACATGATAAGGTACAAAGTATGTTCAATAGATTTCTTTTCAAACTGAAGCTTTTTACAGAAATCTCATACAACAAAATTTCAGGATTTACCAAAGTCAAAACACACTTTCTGTACAGATCATTTAAGCTAAAGGAAGAGCTTGAGGTATTTACTTTGTTTTGAAAAATTGTGTTTTAGTCTACTAACTGAAGTCTTAAATAGCTACTTAATATAAGTTATTTTAATTAGGAGCAACATTTAACAAGGTGTATTTACCCAGGTGTTTGGCCAGGCACATCTAAATGACAGCACCTGTGTACTGTTTAGAATGGTTCTAACATTCTCTGCGTAATGATGTGAGAGACCATATGTGGTAAAACAGAGAAAAAGTAGAAATAGTGCAATATTTTAATATTGGAGGGGATATTAGAATTATTTAAGACAAGTTTTGGGATCACAATGGAAAATAACACATCATAATAAATTTTTTATAAAAGAGTGTCTTTTCTACAATTAGATTGCTATTTGTTATTCAATAATTAAGGATCCCTCCCTAGACAATAATTTTTAATAGGTTTCCCTTTACACTGAAAACATGTGAAATACAATATATTTAGTACAGACAAAGACAATTTGTTTAGATATTACTTTTATAAGTTTAAGACTTTAAAAAATTCTGATTTCTCTATTTGATCACCTTAGAAAACATGGCAATTTCCCCATTCATTATTTTTTTAACAAGGCATGCATCTTTTTAGTATTGATGTTGGGAAAATTTTATTGAAGAAAAATGATAAATATGATTTATTCAAATACTACAGTGTGTGTGTGTGCGTGTGTGTGTGTTAAATGAACATAAAATCTATGTTTAACAGTTAATTTTGGCACTGGATCATTGTGTGACCCTAGGTTGGTTGCATTCGCCTTATATTTTTCATTGGTCATACTATGGTTATAATAGTTACACTAGATATTTTTTAAATAAAAAATGAACTTAAAAGATGTTTAAGTTTTACTTTATATTGATCTAAGGGTGTTGATATGATCAGAAAATCAATCCTCATTTTCAAACACATTTTGCAACCATTTATCTTATTCTAATTCATATTGTGACACCAATCTAAAAACATATGTATTTATTCTTGGGAGAAAAGTGAGTGCTTATATTTAATTCCCGAATTAGAGTTAAAAATTGTAGAAATGAAATTATCCACGTTAATGCTAATCATCGTAAGTATTTTTTTCATTGCCAGCAACTGAAGTTTTAGTGGTCATTTTGACCTTGAAAATCACCTGCCATGTCTGTCCATGAAAAACTGATGAAAAGTGCTTTGAGTAACATGTCTTCACTACATATAATAAAAGCTATGGAAAGAATGATTTGGTTTCATATAAACAGTAGCTTTCAACAGGTCTGCCATCTGCATGTAATCTACCGCTATAATATAATATTATTTCAATGGTCCTTCAAACATGCTGAGTTATTTGCGATATGTAGTCTTTTGATTTAAAGCTGCCTCTCTCCATAATGTTCTTAAGGGGACCTTGTCACTGTTGGATATTATAATTATTTATCGTGTTACAAGTTGACTAATGGTATCTTTTCAAGCTATGTTTAGCTGTGTCTGTTTGTGTGTTTTGTTTGTTTGTCTCTGTTCAGTCTATTTACCTAAATAGTACTTAGATTATTAAATCTTTATATCTGATC
This sequence comes from Hyaena hyaena, assembly GCF_003009895.1. Taxonomy (NCBI): domain Eukaryota; kingdom Metazoa; phylum Chordata; class Mammalia; order Carnivora; family Hyaenidae; genus Hyaena; species Hyaena hyaena. The sequence continues at coordinate 2,035,395 of NW_024080871.1, read as the reverse complement.
ATAATGTCCTGCATTCATTCATTCAGTGTTAATTGAGGACCCAAGATCTTTCAGTAATTCATGTTTATTTTCTTATTAAAAAGAATAGTATACCTTAGAAGTAAGTTGAGAGACCTGAATATTATGAACAGGCATTGGTACTCTCTTGTGCTAAGAATTTATTGTAGGGGTCATATACCAATATTTGCTTGGTCCTGCTCAGCTTCTCAGGATTCTTTTTCTTCTCCTTGTTTTGTTTTGTTTTTAAATCATTCAGCTGGCTTATTTGGGATTTATTATGTGGCTTACAGTACAATTACACTTTTAGTAGAAGTAGCTTTATACTTTCTATGCCCTCTCCAAGCATTGCAGCTTAAACTCCCACCTTCAAATCAAAGACATCCAAATCTTCCTCACTGAGTACCTGCTTTTCTTCCAAATTTAAGTTCCATATTTCTCACTGCTTATTGTCAATCTTTATCTGATTGTTCCTGAAATATATCATGTTTAGTAAGTCCAAAATTGAACTGAGTTTCATTTATTTGTAAATCAGATCTTCCTCATTAGGTAACTAAAACTTTGGATTGCATATTCAGAATTACAAAACCTAAACCGCAGGGCAAATTAGATCAACCTTTATAACAGTAATGTGGATCTACCTTAGAGTTTCCAAAGATTCATTGAATAGTACATGTAAAAACTTATTACCACTGTGCCTGACACATTGAAAGTAGATGATATATGGGGCGCCTGGGTGGCTTAGTCGGTTAAGCGTCCGACTTTCGCTTAGGTCATGATCTCACGGTTGGTGGGTTCGAGCCCCGCGTCAGGCTCTGTGCTGACTGCCAGCTCAGAGCCTGGAGCCTATTTCAGAGTCTGTATCTCCCTCTCTCTCTGACCCTCCCCTGCTCACGCTGTCTCTCTCTCTCTCTCTCCTAGAAATAAATAAAAATATTTTTTAAAAAAGTAGATAATATATGTTAGATACCATCATCATCATCATCACCTCCTTAATAATCTCTCCATACATCCTGTTAGTCTAGATACTCATATCATCTTTCACATTTTATTCTTTTCATCCCCGTTTGCATTCAAATGATTATCCAGTTCTGTCAAGCTTATTTCTAAAATACCAAACATGTTTCTTCTTCATCATCCTTTTTACCTTTCACTCCAGTCAAAGGATAAAATTATGTAGATATGTTTATATTTGTGTATCTTTCTCCCACCCTGTAAGCTGGTCAAGAACAATGGCCATAGCTTAGCATTTCTAAAAGTCACGTTGAAGTTTACCTCATGTGAAGGTAAAAATTGGTCTGAGAATTGCAGCTTTCAACTCAAGAACTGAGAGTTACTCCTATTCTGTTAAGTGCTGGGGATACAATGATGAACAAAAGCTACATAGGTCCAACCATGTGGTGCTTGCATGAAGACAAGAAATGTTGAGTCTTTCCTTAGTAACAGTGAGAAACAAACAACTGAAGTCCAAGCAGGGGAATGACAGTGTAAGATTTGTACTTAAAAGTAATGATGATATAGAAGTAGAGATGATTTATGTAGATGAAATCAACAGGATGTGAAATGGAATTGGACGTGTGTGGTACACAGTGAGAGAAGAGGAGATAATGATGAACCTTAGGTTTCTGGCTTATAAGTAGCTGGTGATGTCATTCTTTAAGGCTAACTAGGCTTGGGGAGAGGATAATTTAAGACATAGATCCATACAGATGAGAGGAATATCGAGGTAATTCCCATGAGTATGCCATCTTACCTATGGGGGTTTTATGCTTTTTGGAAAATTTAATAGCAATTTTGGCTCAAATGAGAAGAAGATTTTTCAACTTCAACATAAATAATTTATAACTGAAGACATTGTATAAAACAATGAAAACTAAAACTGATTTCAACTGACCATGAACACTTATGCATGAACATAAAATTGTTAATATTATATATCATGACGTTGATTACTCTACTAACAGTATATAAAGTATATTAACTTGAAATTTTATTTGATGTAATTGTAAATCTATAGGGAAATTACAATATCCTTAGAGAGGAGAATTTCTAGTTCATTTGTTTGCCTAATGGAAAAATAATTTGATGAGTTAAAGTGGGAAAAGGTAGAAATTCATTGACATTGGCAATGAGAAAGGTTAAAAGATGCAGTTAATTTAAAGTGGATACATTATACTCAACTGCTTTATTTTGAAGAGTATCATGAATATGTTTTAGATTGGAAAGCTTACATATGTTTTTAGTATTGTTATTTCTATACTTTCCATAATAGTGTTTACTTTAGCTGTAGAAATTAACCAATCTGTTGCAATATGATAATTTCCACTGAATAGAGACATTTGGCTCTTGCTTCCAATCATTTTACAGTCCATTTCAATAAAACACCTAAATATTTAGTCCATACAATTTAGATATAAAATTTGGCTACTATTTCTTTCCTTGAGTCCTATGTAACTATTTACTCAGTCTAAGTGTGCTTTTGTTTTGTTTTGTTTAGGGGATCTTTTTTACCTGGTTGACAGAGCATAGTGCTAATGAGTCCAAAGAAAGCAGCATCAAAAAGCAAAGTGTTTTCTGGTATAATTATCTCTGTCTTCTCCACATAAAGTATTTAACCTTTTATCTTTATAATAATGGCCTTCCTTCTTTTATTTTAAGTTGTATCAAAACTTTCTGGAATTTGGTATGAAATCAGGGGAAATATTGAATTCTGTATACAACAATTCATTCTAATAATTTTTATGAATCTAAAACCAAGGTTTTTCAGTTAAGTTCCTCCTAATCCTCCTATACGTGCAAATATATGATATTTAACTGAGGACCATGGGGGAGAAGAACGGGGGAAATGGTGGGGGAAAGGGAGAGAGGCAAACCATGAGAGACTCTTGAATGCTGACAAAAACTGAGGACTGATGGATGTGGGGGGGGTGAGGAGGGGATGGGCATGGAGGAGGACACTTGTGGGGTGAGCACTGAGTGTTATGTGGAAACTAATTTGACAATAAACTATTTGTAAAAAAAATAAAATAAAATAAAATATGGAGCAAATAGGGAATTTCCAGAGATGCGATGTAAAACTAAACGCAAATAATGGAATATCTGTTCTTCAAAAAAAATAGTAAATAAAAAAATAAATAAAACCAAGGTTTTAAAAATGTTAGCCATTGTGTATCTTAAGTTACCTAATGCTGTTCTGGTTTTCCATGATTCCTCAAAGATTCTCAGGATAATTGTTTTTTTGTGTCTCCCTGTTCTTTAAGGATCCGCTTAAGTATCCATTTGATACTTGTGACTTGAACTTCAGCTCTGATTTTACAATTTGTTTCTTATTCTTTCTGGTTCAATAATCATTAGACATAGCGAAGAATATTCAAGTAAAAATAAAAAAAATAAGCAGCTCTTATTCTAGGGTTTTATACTAGATTGTAATATTTTATACATCACTTTGCATAGGTTGTTAATTTATGTAACATCGCAGAATATGTAACGGAATAGAAATGTCTCCACTTGGTGAAGAAATCTGACTATAAGAATTGTTCTGATGAGTCCAAGGATTTTAATAGCACCAATGTTATATTATCATCATTATGTACATATATATTTATATAATTTATATATAATTATTTTGTGTATAAAATATAATATGTATATTATTCGTATATATAATAATTTTATATATAATAAAATGTATTGAAATAGCTCTGCTCTCAAAAGAAAACATCATAGATAAAATGGAAGCCTTATTGTATTATAAGAGTTTTAAATTTCTTAGTGACAAATATTTAACACTCAGGTAACACAGAGTAAGTTTTAATTGATAAGAGATAGCTAAAGAAAATATGTCTAAATATTGCTGGGAGAGTAACATGTTTACCTAAATAACTCCTATTTATTGGTAGTGGGATAGTTAGAATTCAAGGCAATACTATTCTTTCCCTCTAAGAAAAAAAGTAAGTTGATATTAGAGCATAAGCTAAGCAGGATTGGTTATGTAACAGCCAACCAAGTTAGTTTTTCCCCAGCAATTCCAAATCAAACATGAGACGTGTACATATACAAATTTTAGACTCTGGAAATGCCCAGCTCTGTGGGCATCATTTTGCAATACCAACCAGCAGGGATTTGTGGTGTTTCTTTTTTGCTGAACCACTGCACCTATACTGGAACATTTTGTTTTACTATTTTATTTTATTATTTTATTTTGTCTTGTTTTTTTTAATTGTGCCCTTAAATAATTGTTTCCCCAAAATATTACTTCCTCTCCATTTTAATATAAAGTAATTTGATGAAGTTGAACCAAAACACCAAAAGATTTCAGTGTTTATATGTGCTAACATAGATCAACTCAGATCATTATCCAGAAAAAAAGATTTACAAAGATTACATTACATTAACTCATGAGATGACTGTGTCTTCTGTTTATGCAAAATGCTACTAGTACTGTTGACATTTTATACCTCATTTTTAAGGTGAAAAAATAACAGGTAATAACTCGTTTATTCTCACTTACCTTTGAAATAACATCTAAACATTGTAGTGTCTGTGACTAGTATTTGCTTTTACTGAATAGTCTTGTTTCCATTGTTAAGGTAGTGTTGACATCCTTCTAAGTGGTCTCCAATGGTATGTAGTAAATGCCTACTCTTGCCATCATTTTCATTGTAAATGAATCTTGACAATGTCAGGTTCCCGTCACAGTCTATCAGTGTCACTCACTAAGCAGTGGTGTGACCATTAGTCCCTTTGAGATTTGCCTCCTTTATCAGGGTCAGCCTGTGGGAAGATCTGAATGAACAGTTACATGTTACCTAGGTATAAAGGGTAATAACATTTACATGTACTTTTACTATTTTAATGCATGGTAGCTGAAAGATGTTCATTTTTTACAGATCACCTTAATTTTGTGTTTATTTTATATGCAAAATATAAATTTTTATATGCAAAATATTTTCTATCTAAAATTCATGATAGTATACTATCGCCTTCCCTTTTAGAATCTATTCCTCATTATATATATGGAGGATTCAGTAATAAATATAATTATCTGGGCTACAATATTTGGTGCCACTCATAGACATACCCAAGTTAGTGGATTTTTTTTTTTAATTAAAGATAAACCAATAATATCCTTCACCACAAAATTTTATATTTTCTTTTCTACTTAAAAGTTGGGTTCCACAAAACAAAGTGATCTTCTTTGCCAATGATCATCTCCACATTTAATCATTCTTTAATTTTTTTTCATGGCAATATTTTTTTTGAACTTCTGTCTCAATTATAATTGTTTCAGTTGATTTGCAAAATAACATTCCAAATGCTTAGGGTTCACATTTCTTTCCTTTATTTCAGTTTACTCACAAGAATGACTTACTAAATTTTTATTTATAATTGAGCCATATTTATTGTTGGTTCTATTAAAGATACCATATAAAGAGGTATTCAATAGTATTTTTCCTGTGGTCCCACACAAGAACACAAGTTACCAGGCACACCTCATTTTAAAGAAAGTGAAAAACACCTGCTACTTATCACTAGCACCTTAACCAGCCTATCTTTACTATCACTCCAGACCCCAAATATTCTCCTCCTTCATTATAAGAGAGTCAGACCATCGAGAGAGGAGATTTGAAGAAATCTTTATAGTGAATAGACAGCATCTAATGGAAAGGCTGTGATTCAGTGATCTCTTTTTGAAAGTGTTTCCACACCACCACTTGAAGGGAGGGGTTTCCAAGGGAATTACTCAAAGTTTCCAGGTGCCTCCCCCTCATTTCAAAGCTGGATTTCCGTTTTGGTGTGAACTGCTGATCTGTTTTCTGTATATATTTGAGCGGGGGATAAGGAATTGAGAGGTGGCAGGGTAGAGAGAGTGGCCATCATCAGAACAAGAGGACCCACACCAAGAGAAGGACCTTCTTGGTAAGTGGCAGTAGCAGTTTGGGAAGCTTAGAAGACCAGGAAGCTGAAGGAGGTGTCCATTGTTAGGGACTCATGCTGCTAGGAAATTCCTCTGGAAGGGACCCTCTTAAAGGACCAGACATGACTTAGTAGGAGATACTTAGCATTTAGGCACCTGCCATGTGGAAGATGTAAGTGGCTGAAAGGCATAGTCATAGAAGCAGGGAGGACACGAACTGGAACTAGTTGGGTAGGAGACCTTTATCCTACTATCCAGGAGAAGGAGAGGAGGAGGATGGATGAAAAATTAACCAAGCCCTTGTCTTCCAGGCTACCTAGGTTCTAGGGCTGGCCAGTGCTGATAGAGATGGAGAAACAGAGATGAGTGTTAACTTGAATGGATTTTTTTAATACTCAAGGTTATTAAGGGACAGAAAAGGGAGCCTTGACAAAATGTGTTTGAAGGCACAAACACATTTTCCTCCTTTTTTTGGAGGAAAAAAAATTTTCTATTTGTAATTCAGCAGTTCTGAATGTCCCATCATCTGGCTACTTTTAGAGTAGAGATAGTTTTCAAAATTTAAGGGTTTCTCCCCAAGGCAGTATATTTCTGCATTTAAAACCTGGTCCATCATAAAATATGTATCACAAAATATGATAAAATATAGAATAGGGGCAACCCAAGAAAAGTAGTCTGAGCTCTGAAAAAGACCAAGATAGTCCATCAAGTTGTTTTACTTTTTCCTCCAGAATGTATAACTGTTTTAATGTTTGGGTGGGAAGCGTGGAAGATGGGAAAGTCCCATACCCAGTCTTTACAAATTCAAGTTTCAGAAACACTAAATTTTAAGATAACTTTGCTGAAGAATGCACATCTTTTTACACAAAGGAAAACTAAGCACACATAATCCCTTTTTGTGTATAAGATCCATATCTTTGTGTACATTTTTATTGGTAAACTCTTAATATCTGTGCAGTAGGCAGGTAAGTGAATTGTTTCAGATAATGGAACATGCATAATTAATAGTCTTTTAGCTAGAGACAGACTGGTAATCAGGCATTATTTCAATTTTTTTCTTGCATTTATGTACCACTTCCCTCTGGCTGTGTGTGTTGCAAGACTCCATTTGTTAATTTTCACTCCACCAAAATCATGCCATAGCATTAATAGCTGGCCTTCATTGTGCTTGTGGTTACACTTCTTAATTTCAGCATCTAGCAGCCGCCTATTGCATTCTACCTTCAGCTGAACCTATGTAGTAAGCAGATATCTAGTCTGACAGTGTTCCTGCCCTTCTCCACAATCTGTGCGTAGGCATGGGAGATCTCTTTCCCTTCAGTTCCTTCCCCCCAACATTAAGATGATTACAATGATTACAGATCTCAAGTAATCAACAGTTGGATCCACTATCTGAGTCTTTTCATGAACTCATGACCCTTTTCCTTTGCTTAAACCATTTTAGAATTTTACTGTGTTTTTTGAGTTTTTGCACACATGCCTTGACATCCTGTGATAGTATATGTTCTTTGAGGACATGAAGGCTAGATCAGCTTCACCTTGGTCTTCCACTGTAAAGTCAAGAAACAGTTTGATTCAATAAGAATGGGGAAAGAGAAATGAGTCAGGTTTTTTTCTGTTTCTAACTCTCCTTACCAAATATTAGAATTTCCTATATATTTTATCTTCTGTCTCTTGCAATATTTCCTGTGGTCACAGTGGCAAACTTTAACTTTAAAGGTATACATGTGTGTATATACATTTGCACGTAGGCATAGTACATATATACTGGCTTATATCACTAAACATATTGGCTTAACCCAAAGCACTTGAAATTATACATTTAATAACTATGGGTATGTCTCGTTCTGAAGTGGCCTATTTTCAATTCTTATTTATTCATGCTAATAGAGGAAAAGGATGTTATAAATAATGCAAAAATCACAGCTGACTTAGTTATATATTGTATATTTTTCATCAGACTTAGTTTCTTAATTGTTTGCTCTATGTATTACCCAAATGAGCTAACATCATGAGTATTTAACAAATGATGATTGGTGGAGATGGCTAGGAGCATTTTATGTAGTGGGAAAATCCAATCAAGTGTTATCAACTTGCTATGGAAAATTCACATGTGGATGATTGATATTTACCCTCACACAAGGGACTAATATCCTGTGATGCAAAAGAGATGTGAAAATAGATAGTATTTTGTCTATAATCTGTTTCAGAATGATTCAATCAGAAGTTTGGCTTAATATTTTATACCTTGATAATGTGAAAAAACAAAGTCACGGTGCTTCTCCACTATGAGAGTAGAATTGAAATATATTTGGAAAAATGACTTTTTCTAATGTATTAACTGGCAATCAGAATTCAAATAAAAAGAGAAATTGGTTCAAGTGAACAGAGAAACAAAAGGAGATAATAGATATAAGCAGAACTCAAACTGAATTTAAAATAATGAATGTGGGTATTTTACTGTACTCTGTCTCTCAATTATCCTCAAATAAGCAACATACTATAAAAATGTAATGCTTGCATTTATTGGATATTTTAAGTGAAATGTGTAGAGAAAATTATCCATTAATTACAAATTCCCAATCCAGTTTTCATATTCAAATAACTTTTATTCCAAAGTGTTATTTCTATACCAATTGTCATAATTATGCCTCAACTATTGTTTCTAATGATACTATAAAAAGTAAACATGTAAAGAAAAAATTTGCACATACATCGATAAAAGCATTATAGAGTAGAATTTTTATCATGTTCCATCACTAAATATTTTCTTGACTTCATACATTTGAAAAATTCACATACTTCCAGTTTTTGCATGTTTGACTAGGACATTGGTGTAAGTGTCAAAAAGGTGTGAGTAGAGAAATAAAATAGGTCCATTTGTGAATATGGAAGTGAAATTTTATATCATATTGTAGGAACAAGCTGGAGAAATTTCGTTTATGTGAGTCATTTCTGGATGAAGCTATAAACTCTTTTTTAGCCAAAAGCTGTCATGGTTTCTTATAAAATAATAAAGATAATAAAGATATCCATTTTAATTGATTCTTTTCATTGTTTAATAAAATTGCTTTGTTTGATTGCTGAAGAATTTGAACTGGGTTTTCATTACCCACTTCTGAACAATTTACTCAGTTTCAGACAGTATTGAGCTAATGAGTTTGAATTTATATTGAAGCTTAACTGTCTTCATGAAGTAAATGGAAAAAAAATCATGACAGTAACTAAGTATTCTTCATTAAAAACTATGTCATAGAGATTTTACAATGAGGCTTTTAATAGTGCTAAAAAGCATTTAAATTGGAGTTTTACCAACTTTGCTGTTTCTAAGCATATTATATGAAAATATGATTTCTTTTCCTTTTTTAAGAAATGAAAACTCATAAGCCGACTGGGACATTACAGAAATTTCCTTTCAAGTTGGTTGTTTGTATATTCAACAGATTCAGCTGATAAGTTAGTATTAATTTAATTGGGTGGCATGGCTAAATTGAAATTATTCATAAATACCTTCTAAGGTGTATCCTATTAAGGTGTTTAAAAATCTACTGAAATCCAAGACATGGCCCCATTATTAAAACGAAAGCTCTCAAATGTACTGTTTTTGCTTTGACACTATATTGCCATAATCATCAGCTTTTGTTTCCTTATATTTAAATAAGAGTGATATATTTATTGATGCACACATAGTTAATATATTGCTTTGACATTATTCACCTTCGTAAAGTGATCTTTTAGGCTCTTTGTGCTGTGTCTAAACAAGTTGGGCATTTAATGATTCCATGTTTAGGATTTGTGGGGGAATTAAGTGAGGAACTTTAACTCTGAATGGTGGCTAGAACATCATTTAATACAGGGTAACTTTACAACTACCAGGGGTCTTCAGTTCCAAGAAGTAATTAATTCTCTAGGTATATAGTGGAGCCCATTTTATCTTAATTTGGTTAGTCAAACCAGATTAGACTCAAAAAGTTGGCTAAATATTGTAGCATTTTTAAAACTGTGGAACCATATAAGAAATAGTTAAACAGGAATGAACATACAGTTTCGGGGAAATTTCCTTACTTGAGGTTATTTTCCAAGAAATCACTTGGCCAACTCAAAATGTGATATACTGTTTAAAACCTCATTTCAAATTAACCATTAGAAGATTTGGAATAATACTGCATCCAAATGATTTATATGCATTCCCCATAAGTAGCTGTGATGGTTCTTGGGACAAGTAAATACTGTTCTCTTGCCGATCACAGGGATCCCAGGCTTCTGTTACCCGACCCTACATTCCTGGACTTAATAGCCTTCCACTTAGGCAACCTCTCTTACCATCTTAAGTAGAGCCACCTTCTGCCAAATTGTATAATGGCAGTTTTTAGTACTAAAAATGGTAGTTGCCCAGAAAAAAAAAAAAATCAATTATTGTATAGTAAAATGTAGGACATAATACAGGGGTACTACATTTAGATAATTAATTGTGATGTTAAAGAAATCCCTCATCTTTTAAATAAGAATTAGACTGATCAGAAGAATAATGCAGCAACAGATTGACCATTTGTTTAAACACATGAAGCATGGTGATGTGATAAAACATGGCACTGAACTGGTTACCTTTAAAGTTAATTTCCTTGAGTGGTGAGTGAGTATTGTTACGTATAAAGGAGACAAATATTTTTTCTTTGGCAATCATTATTAGAACATTTTTTAATGCTTCAATTTTCAATGATTTATATCCTTTACTATTTTTAATCAGATATACCATGTTTCATAGTTTTATTTGAACAGAGCAATGATGATATACGTGTATTTTTTATAGGACTGGAACTTCCTTTTATGATGATGCCCCACCCTCTAATTCCTGTCAGCCTACCTCCAGCGTCTGTCACCATGGCAATGAGCCAGATGAACCATCTCAGCACCATTGCAAATATGGCGGCAGCAGCACAAGTTCAGAGTCCCCCTTCCAGAGTTGAGACATCTGTTATAAAGGTAATTGTTTTGGCTTATGCCAAACATCATCTTAAGCCACCATCTCTCAATCTATTTTTTTATTCCACAAGTAATTCTAAATTCAAAACAAGTGATAGTAAATAAATTGTGAGAAAAATCACTTATAGTACTTAGAACCAGGTAGAGCAAGTGGTGCAGTATTAGACAGCCTAGCCCAATCTTAAGTTCTCTGTTGTATCTATTTTTTTAAGTTTGTTTATTTATTTGAGAGAGAGAGAGAGAGTGAGAGAGCGAGCGAGCGAGAAGCAGGGGAAGGGCAGAGAGAGGAAGAGAGAGAGAATCCCAAACAGTCTCCATGGGCAGAGCCTATTGTGGGGCTTGATCTTATATCTGTGAGATCACAACCTGAACCAAAACCAAGAGTCAGAAACTTAACAACTAAGCCATCCAGGAGCCCTTGTGTTTTATCTATTAAGAGAGAGATGGATATGGAAAATTAACTGATATATTTCAAATTGCACATATGTTTAAATGTATGATTGTATGTATGAATGCATGCATGTCAGTGTATGTGTGTATGATGTTATGAGCTTTAACATGTGGGAAACAGTGCCTGATTTGTTGCTACAAGACCAGAAGTGTTAAATTTTGGTTCTGCCACTTAATAGTTGTGTCGTCTTGGGCATGTGGCGCAATCTTTCTGATTCCATTCTACCTATTCTATAAAAAATAGTTAATACAATGCAAGTGTAAACACTAAACAAAATAATAAAATTGAATACTTTTTATAAATTAAAAAATACACTATATGTGGAAGATAACACTATTGTCATACAAGGTCACATGTGTGTGTATATACACAATTTTCCCTCTCTCTTCCTTGTGTGGGAGGATATGTATATATCCTTAAATCTGTACGTGAATACTTTTAATTTATTTTATAGTACATACTTAAACAAAATTCCTTTAAATGCATTTTCAGAATATATTATTAATTTTTAAATTAGGTAAAAGATATCTAATGCTCATCCTTCTCTGACATAATCATTACCTCTTTCTTCTGAATATAATACACTTGAGTGTAAGGGAGCCTCTGGAGCATGCCTTACATAAAAGATCCTTTTAACAATTCTTATTCATTGCCAGTAGGTATGCAAAATGATATAGCCATTTTAGAGACAGTTTTATGGTTTCTCACACAGCTAAACATACTTTTACCATAGGATTATGTATTTTGCCAGATCCTTGGTATTTACCCAAAGATGTAGAAGAGTTACGTCTACACAAAAACTTGCACGTGGATATTTATAGCAGCTTTTTAAAAAAAATTATTGCCCAAATTTGGAAGCAAGTAGGTAAAAGGGGGGAAAAAAGTGGTACATCCACATGTTATGACTTTGCTAAATTAACATTTATTAAGTGGAACATAGGATGACTGATGGCAAGCCATGGTCCAAAACAGACCATAAGAAAATTGAAATAGAAAACCTTATTACTCACGAGTCCTGGTGGAAGTACCTTGAGGTATATACCTTGAGGACCACATGGGGAGGAAAGACGGAGTGCAGAGAGAACAAGGCAGGACCTGGAACAGATGCCTGCGTTAGGGCCCATGGGTGGAATACTTTGAGGTTCCCAGGCTAAGGCTAGAGTGGGATATTTGAACCAGAAGAGCAGAATTTTGGTAAGCCCCACAGGGGTCCTTTCTAAGAGGAGACCATTAATCACAAGTGTGTGGAGGAAGTCATATTAAGGGTTCACTTGCTTACATGTGCTTGTTATTCTGTGGCTGCTCTCTAGGGCATGTGCTCACATGAGGGGGCTTTTGTAGTTTAAGGCCCCTCCAGGACAGTTGGCCAAATAAAATAGATGCCTAGGCAGCAATACCATGGAGTAGCTTAACTAAACTCTTGACACCGTATAATGGAATATTATTCAGAAATAAAAAGAAATGAGTTATCAAGCTATGAAAAGTCATGGAGGAAACTTAAATGTATACTGGTAAGTGAAAGAAGCCAGGCTGAAAAAGCTACACACTGTATGATTTCAAGTGTCTGACCCTTTAGAAAAGGCAAAACTATAGAGATACTAAAAAGATCAGTGGTTGCCAGGGAGTGGGGCAGGAATGAATAGGGAGAACACAAAGAATTTTTAGGGCAGTGAAAATGCTCTGTGTGATACCAAAATGATAGATAATATCTTACCTTTTTTAAAAAAATGCCATGTTACTGTTTATATAGAACATGCAATAATATGCTAATAGCAATTTTTCTTATAACAATGGATCTGTTAACAAAGATGTATACTAGTCCCTCATATCATTTACTGACCTATCCTTACCAGAAAAAATATATGTATCACAGAAGACCTAGCTAGATCCACTTGTTAAAAATCTTTAGCTAAGAAAATGCCAGTGAATGCTACATTGTCATCAGACAGGAACCAAGAAGATAACTTTAAAAAAAATTCCTCTTTATTCTGAGTGACTTTTAGAGGGTTCCTTTGTTGCCAAAGAATTTGTTAATCAAGAGGTCACTGCAGAATTCCTTTTATGATCACTTTTGGTAATAGTTATTACCGAGAATTCAACATTCTCATTGCCTCACTCATTGAAGTGACCTAGAGGGAGATTTGGGCTGAAGAAAAAAGCCTAAGTATTCCTATCATTGTACTCGATAGCTATTTTAAAAAAAATGACAAGGTACTATGTATTAGTTATAGGATGTGATTGTTCTCATTTTTTAAATTTAGTAATTATTATTCTAGAGAATTGTCTTCATAATAATTATAGAATTTTCACTCTCAAAACTGGAAATTTTTGTAATTCCTCATTTAGGCAAGATATGGAATCACAGTTAAGGGAGAAAAATGGCAGAAGAACAGATTTTAGCAGTTTGAAATCATAACGGGTGACTTAGTTATGAACTGTAGATAATTTAGACATCAGCTGGTAGCTTACATATGTCTGGACCCAGAAGACTCCAATTACATTAGGAAGCTTGATTTATTTTATCTTTTCAATACACATATATTTTAAAAATCGTGTATGGTGTAACCAATGTTAATTAGAATACTTACAAAATGAAACTTCCTTTAACAAATCCTCAGCTGTCAACAGTTAGGTAAGTAGGAGGAAGCAGTTGGGTTTCCTCTGGAAGACATCTTTAGAAAACAGTCTAGATTATTGAAAAGTCAGCAACATTCCTTAGGTTTCTTAAATTAAGGTTAGGAATGGAGAGGAGGGAGGCATGGAGAAAGGAAGGAAATATGCAAAAAGGTAATAAGAGAAGTGATAAAGCTCTGTGTCTTGAACTGTGTGCCAACACTTCCTACAATATAGTGATATTCCATTTTCTAGTCTCTTGGGGCAGTTATTCTCAGAAACTTGGCTATGGATAGGTTAAAGGAAATTCTGGACTTTTGAATGCAGTGTTGATATAAATGCTGATAAGAGCTAAATAAGACACAATGGCTCTAATTAAGAATGATTAGAGAAAATAAAAGGTGATAGTTTTAAAAACTATTATTTATCATTAATAGTACAAGCTGGTAGTTTTAATTGCCTGCATCAAAGTGAAGTTCCATTGGCCACTGTGGAAGTGTTGAAGGGCCCATTCGCCCCTTTCCTTGGAGGCCGGCCACCTATATATTTTCAAACTTGATGCTGACACTTAAAGATCATAGAGAGTGACCATGTTTCAAGGAAAGCATTACATAATTCTAATAATTTTTGGTAAAAATATTTTAGACATGAGAGAAATCGAGAGCATGGCCTCAGAGGATAAGGGTTAGGAATAGGTTCTTTATAGAATTCCAAATATTAGGGTAAGCAAGTTAATAAATCAACCTGTCTAAATTTATATATAGAAGACTTTATAGCACAAGCAGTGTTTAGTAAACTCCCATGATATATATTAGTTAAACTTAATTTGGAGAAAGTTTGATTTTCCCCAAAGAAAATGTTTGACTCCTATGTCACATTAAATAGTATGGGACCCAAGTGGGCAATTAGGATAGTGCTTGCAACTTTGTTTGCCTGAAAAGATTCTAATTATGAAGGCTGATTAAAAATGAAATGTTAAATACCAAAGAAGATTTCCCCCATCTGAGGGAATGATAAAACAAGAGAAATAGCCTTTGAAGGAAAAATAGAAGGTTGAAGGGTTTTCCATGTGCTGGAGTTGTACCATTTACATTTTTTGAGAGTAATGACACGAATTAAAATGAAAACAACCGACATGAGAATGGTAATAAGAATTTATAGGACAGAAGGGAAGTGAAAACAATGTCTCAGGGTTACAAACTTTTGAAACATTCTGTCATTACCTGTCTCCAGGAGGTAAAGAAGCTCCAATGACTTTCTCATACACCTGTTTATGAGAATGTGCACACCAGTACAAGCAGTACATGCAGTACATGAGAATGTGCACACCAGTACATGCAGTGGAACAGGGTCTGAAAGCTGTTGTCCATGGGTCAAATTCACCCTGCTTCCAGTTCTCGCATAGACTGTGAGTTAGGAATGGTTTTACACTATGGGGCACCTGGGTGGCTCAGTCGGTTGAGCATCCAATTTTGGCTCAGGTCATGATCTTACAGTTCGTGGGTTTGAGCCCCGCGTTGGGCTCTGTGCTGACAGCCAGCTCAGAGCCTGGAGCCTGTTTCAGATTCTCTATCTCCTTCTCTCTCTGACCCTTCCCTGCTCACTATGTCTCTCTCTCTCTCAGAAATAAATAAGACATTAAAAAAATAAAAAAAAAAAAGAATGGTTTTACACCTTTAAGTGGGCGAGAAAAAATATCATAGGAAGACCATCATTCACGACACATGAAAATTATATGAAATTCAAATTTTAGTGTCTATGAATGAAATGGTTTTGGCACTTAGCTGCACTCTTTACATATAACATCTATGGCTCCTTTCACATACAAAGCAGGGTTGAACAAAGTATTGACTAGCTGGCTCTTCACAGAAAAAGAAAAAAAAAAACAAAAGCAAAACACAATTGCTGGTACCTGCATTAGAACCATGATGATCTCAATCCCTTGTGAATCTTAGGCAGTGGATAGTTGAGGCAGCTCAAACTAAACTCTCAAAGGTGATGGGGACATTGGCATTGAAAAATAAAAGAAATTAAAGGGAATGAGGAAAAGAAAATTACAGAGATGAAGACAGTACCACCATATCATTGTTATTTGCTTTAAAAGCAAGCCTTCATGATGGAATCTGCCAAAGTGTTAAATTTAGACTTTCTCTGGCTGATTGGTTTGGACTATGGGAAATAATTTAGTAAGACAACTTTGAAGAGGAAAATGGGCATATACTGTTTAGACAATAATTCTAATTTGAATCCCTAATATCCAATTGCCTGTAAGTATATATTAAATTATTAGAGGCTCTGTATTAGTCTATTATGTATCATTGAGAATCATATATTTTTACTGTATAATGTTCTATGAATATTATGAATGAAAGAGACATAGACTTGAGATGTCAGATGTTATATAATCCAGCTTTCCCATGATGGCAAAATAATTTTTGCGTCCTCCCTACCAATTTTTATGTGTCTAAGCTTTTGTGGAAAACCTATTCTATTTTCAGCAAACTCAAGAATGAGGAGGGTCTTCATTAGCTTCTACCTCAAGTTTATTATGTTCTCCTGGAAGAAAAAAGGTCTACAAATTCTGTGTTCTGGCCATTTAAATATATAAATCCTCTGCTGTAGTACCTATAGTGTGTCTTTCCTCCAGACAAAATATTCTAATTTCTTTTGACCATTTCTCATCAAGCTTCTTGGTGGACCATTTTTTAAAAATCACCCCCCTTTACCCCAATCCCTCCCATACGATATTCTAGACGTGAACTGGGTAGTGAAGAGACACTGGAACTAACAGAAACCTCAATATGGACAATAGTTTATAAATGTAGTCAGAATTCAGAAAACTGTTTTGCTAGTTGAATGTGTGATTCAGTACAGTCATTTGTTTCATGCCGTTTCAACATGAAATTGTACTAAGCCAATTCTTTGATTTTTTTTTTTTTTTTTTTTTTACTTTTACTAGGGATTTGCATTTATCCATATTAAGTGTATTTCCCAGTCCACTGATTTAGGCTCTTTAGACACTTCACTTTTTAAATTTAAGCATAGTTGAAACACAATGTTATATTAGTTTCAGTACAACATGGTGATTCAACTTCTCTATACATTATGCTATAATCACCACAAGTGTAGCTACCATCTGTCACCATACAGCCCTATTACAATATCATTGACTGTATTCCCTGTGCTGCGCCTTTTATTTCTGTGAGTTATTCATTTCATAACTGGAAGCCTATTATTTAGATACTTTTGAGTATTAACATTCTAAACTATCATACTAGCTATTTATACAATCCTTGTATCATTTCCAAATTGTAAAAGGATGTATTACTTGAATTACTTTAAATCACTGAGGAAAATAAACAGTATAAATCAAGAGATCAATTCCTCTTGTCATTAGAGAATTCCTAATAGGCTGAAATGTTCTACTAATTGATTCTCTTTAGGTATCATTCATCAAGTAACCCCAAATCTCCCTGAATTAATCAATATTTTTCTCACATTTTATTTAATAAATTCACAATGATATCATCAG
Organism: Hyaena hyaena; assembly: GCF_003009895.1. Taxonomy (NCBI): domain Eukaryota; kingdom Metazoa; phylum Chordata; class Mammalia; order Carnivora; family Hyaenidae; genus Hyaena; species Hyaena hyaena. Next base: position 2,017,902 of record NW_024080871.1, on the reverse strand, counting down.
GACTTAGAAAAAATGGTTCTTGTTGAAAAATTTTGAGAAAAAAAAAGAAAAGCAGTATATTTTAGTGGTTTAAAACAGATTATGGTGGAAGAGTTCTTGGGTTTATATTCCATTTCTAGTACCTATTAGTCATGTGACCTCAGACAAATTACTTAATATCTCTGTCTTTGTTTCCTTTTCTGTGCAATGGGGTTAATGACCTTCCCACTTACCCAGGTTGCCACACTGATTACATTCGTGTTTATAACATCTTTTGAAGTTTTTGTATGCTGACATTATCTTCTCCCATTATTTTCTCCCCAAATATTCACAATCATCTATTTAAAAGTAACTTCTAGAATCTTATAAGACATTTGTGTCAAGCTTTTGAAATAGGATCACAATTGTATAGTGAGAACTGTCTCTTTTTCTTGTACAGGCTTCTTCACCTAAAAATAATGTTGCATTTTGCTTTTAGGGAGTTCTGTAGTACATTTGTATACAAAGCTGATTTTTAAATGTATTTTTTCAGATTTTGTTTTTTTCAGGCGTAGTATACAATTGCTTTTGAGAAATTTGGCAACATTCAAATTACTCTACATTCTTGAATAAACATCTTTCTCTCATGCCACATTACAGAGGTTTTTGAGGACAGGGAATATATTTTAAATTTGTTAGTTTTCTCCACTGACCTCTTGACTCCTCTTGACTGTGTGTGTGTGTGTGTGTGTGTGTGAGAGAGAGAGAGAGAGAGAGAGAGAGAGAGAGAGAGAGAATCAGACAGACAGAAGCAGAGACACTTTATGACATTCTCATTTAAAAAAATTAAGCATTGAAATAATCAAATACAATGTATAAAATTTTTATTCCCTAATACTTTCCTTCAAAGCAGGTCCTTAAAGTACTATATTAGTAAATAGGACTTTATGTGCATGAAGTTTAAAATGTTAAATATTATGAAATCTAGAGCCAGGATGACCTGATTCTCAAAGTACATGAAAATCCTAAAGCAATATCATGTACCTCATGCTTGTTTTTAGGTATAGAACAGCTTATTTTGGGGCAATCAAAAATAACGCTAGATGTGTGTGTTACTTTTAGACATTTTTTTCACACACAAAAACCAATTTCATACAACTTTTACTTGGACTTAGAGAAGTAGTTAAACATGTTCTCTTAATGTTTATTTGGGTATTGATATTAAATATGAAGAAGATGCTCAAAAAAAGAGTATTAAAACACAACCACAACTAGGTGTACCCTACATCAATGTACTTAAACAAATCACATATGTTTAAATCCCTAAGCTTGTAATCATGCTAAAAAATAAATTTATGGTTCAACTTTGAATTCTAGAGAATGGATTCTTTTAAAGGACAAAAGCATAGGATAAAGGGGTGGGATCAAGAATTTTCCTGACTTTTCCATACAGACTAGACTGTTCCTCAGGATAATCATTAATTCATTAGGGGAACTTTTCTGTCCAAATAAATCTTCTGGCCAAAAAATGAATAAGGAATGGTATATTTAGAATGTCACCAAATTGCCAGTCCTAATGAAGTGGAGTCTAGACCATGATCATGTGTGTGTGTGTGTTGGGGGGGGACATCATAAAATGCAGCCAAGCAGACATTATGTGTTTCTGATGGAGACATGTAACGCCATCTATGAAGTAGTCTCACCTCAAACTCAATTTAAATCAAACTGCCAGATTCAACTATGTAGGACATTTAGGGGACTGAGGAACATAGAGATGAATTATACCCTTAAAGAACTGCAAAGGACCAGTTCAGTGTGGTGGTAGCCTCTAACAACATATACAGTGCCTTACCTAGAAAGAATTGGGTCTAAGCGTCATGCACAGAGAGAATTATGCCAGTTAATGAATGGCAGCAATGGCCGAGTCAGAAACTTACCTTTTTCTCTTCACTCACCTCCCTCTGCTCCCCCTTCCTTGAGTGCGTGAAAGGAGGAAGTCCTATCTTTTCATTAAGACGATAGTATTTATTATGACATCAGGATGGGTTATAATCTCTGAGCCAAGACTGTATATTGTTGTTTGAAGTAATTGTAGGACTTAATATATTTAAAAATAGTAATCTGAAATTATGAGGATACCTGAATTTTCATGCAGATGCAGGGAAAATATATAGTCCCCCACTACCACTGAATAAATATGAAGAGACGGTAGAATAAAACTAAGTTGTTTATGACTATACTCATGGGTCCTACCAGTTTTACATTTAGCAACATTGAGTATTTCTTGTGTATTCTCACGAAAACAAACAAAAAGAGCTATGTAAATATCCCTTGAAACCTCAATTTAGAACTTTGAGTCACGGAACTTTCATGTTGTCTGTCTGATCCTCTACCAGATGCAAGTATATTAGCATTGTTTACTGTGTTTTCCAGAAGTACTTTAAAATATTTTCCAGCATCTAGAATCCCATGTCTACTATTTATTTTCTCTGATAATTTTTTCAGAACATGGAAATTTAGATGTCACACTTAATCAGTGTACATACATGGTTCTGCACTAACATTTACCGGTTTATGATACATGCTCTGTGAGGGAAAGGGTTTTCATCAGTTTTGCTTCTTTATATATACAACCAGAGCCTAGGACACTGGCTTGTTCAGTAAATATTCTTTGAATAATGAATGAATGAATAGGTCTGAGTTGTCTTAAAGCTCAGGAGTTCAGGTTATATAAAGTGCCTATCAACTTCAATTTTGTAAGTTAAAAGTTACATCATGATAGCATTTAATGTTAGAAATATCTTCTCTCTAGTTTTATAACATTTTCATTGATGGAATCTCTAACTGATAAACGTATAAAAATACAGATAATTAAAAAGAGAACAACATGAAGCTAAATGAAATAATCCTTTAGAGAAATGAACTGTGATTGAGTTCTGATTATTTAGACCTACACTAAGAAAATATTTTCAGCTGATAAAATATAATGCATTTTGTGATGGACAGAGGCAGCTGTGACAATAAAATTTTTAAATGTTCAACTGCACCATGTGTAATACTGAGCATTTTATACTTTTTATTTTAGAATTTTGGAATACTTTGTTTTGAATTCCACCTTTGATTCTGAATTATCTTGGAGACTAATACTTCTTGTTCTACCCAGAGGCAATAAATGCAGCTTTTTCTTTATTGTTATTCTGCTACCATTTGTTTATTAGTATGACCTTTTTTTGTGTATGAGAGGGTATTCCTCTTAAGTTTTCATTTATTATTGTGGCTGGTTTTATAAAGATGGAACATTGCAAAGGATTGTGTTTTATTGATTGGTGGAGTTATGATGTAGGACTATAAAGCAGTGTGTTGAAGTATTAAATTAAATATTCTTCCTCTTTGTCCTACTTCAGGCCCATCTTGGAGGTTAAAGGGTATTACACAAATGAAATGATAAATCCAGTTTACATAGTTTCCCTATAGACATTGAACTGCTTCTTTCTTATTATGTCTGAATAAAACTCATTATCTATTTTGTTTCAGTAATAATTATGAGATTCTCTCCTAAGCAATTCTTTACTGTCTCCATTATTCTCCATCTTATAGCATACTCTGGAAAGGCAAGCATATAAATATGATAAAAGAATTAAGCTGTTGAAATAAATTAATTTATTGTGCAACAATGTATTCAAATCTTACTTGCTCAGTGGATTTTACTTTAATGAAATTCTTCAAAGAACAATACATCATGTTCCAAAGATTGAAATTATACATTAAGTGAAATGACTGAATATGTTGTGTCTCAATTTACAGAAAGTTTCAATTGAATACTTAGCTTTTAAATAATAAAAATTTACATAAATTAAAATATTTTCTTTAAATCAAAGTATTAAGTATTGTCTTTGTATCCTTTGTTCTTAGATAAACAATTATAATTAAAGTAAAAATAAGCTAAAGCTAAATGAAATACAACTTCACCTACATTTTCTAAGCCTCCAATTATGCTTTTAAGATGTATTTTACATTAGATTAAAATCCAGTTTATTTTTTACCTGGTTTAGTATATGATGTTTAGAGTATTTTGAATATATAAAGAATAAGTGAATAATGCATTAATGAAAGGAATCATCAAGGAAAGCTTTGACAGTTAAATATATTGGCTAATGAAATATTTTTTATACTTCTGTGGAAAATAAAAGAAATAATCATTTTAAAGGCATAATCATTGTTGCCAAAATTTTATGCATGAAATATTTAAGTGTTTTATGAGCTAAATATCTCAGGAAAAAATCAGTTTCTCATGCTTTCCATTAGCATCAGTAAGAAACCTATTATGACAGGAAACTCAGACTTACAAAATGACTTTAGAGGAATTGATTTATTTCAAGATTACACTTTATCTGCATGCATCCAAACATGTGCCACTGCATATATGATCACTTACATAATTAGGATAAGAAATATTAGAATGTATTGATGAATTAACATTGCCAAAGTGACTTTTTGAAGAAAATAGAGTGGTTAATTTAGAAAATTTTAGTTATGTCAATTAAAAATATAGAATGTTCCAGGAGTGCTTGTGTGGCTTAGTCGGTTAAGCATCTGACTCTTAATTTCAGCTTAGGTCACGATCTCATGGTTCATGAGTTTGAGTCCTGCATCAGCCTCTGCCCTGGCAGTGTGGAGCCTGCTTGTGATTCTGTCTCCTTCTCTCTCTGCCCCTCCCCCATTTGCTCTCTGTCTCTCTCTTTCAAAATAAATAAACATTAACACACACACACACACACACACACACATATATATGTAGAATGTTCTTTTTCTAATACATACCATGTACTTTTGTGTGTGAGAGCCAGGTGTATGAGGAATTGACCTTTAAAGTTTAGACAAACTTGTGTTCTTAGAAATCAATTAGACTCCTTTTAGTGTATCTCTGGTCATTTATGCAGTTAGCTGTAGCATAATGTATTAATACATTTATACGGACCATAAAAGGATTCTATACAATATTATACATAAAGGATTAAGAATGCTTTTTCCAAGATATATCTGAACAGATACTTGAAAGATACATTAAGCACAGTATTGTTTCAAGCAGTTAAGTACATGACCTTATTGATATTTTGGGGGGAGGAAGAGGGGGTAACAAATTGTGGGATGTTTTTGCAGTTGAATATATTTACACAAGAAAAGAGCAAATTAATGACACATGAGATATCAGGGATGAATCTCAAAAAAACATTTTGTTGTGAAGAAGCCAGATGCAAAGAATTTACTATATGATTTCATTTTTATTAAATTCTACCACCAGCAAATCTACTCTATGGTGATAGAATTCAGAAAGTGGTTGTTTATGGAAATTGGGAGGAATTGACTGGAAAAGGGCATGAGAAATCTTTCTGGGGTTATGGGAATGTTCTAGATCTTGACCAAACTCATCAAACTGAATACATAATAAATGTATAGTTTGCTTCATAGTTTAGAGGAGTGAATATTAGAAAGAAGAGGATTTATAGTACCAGCTGATTTTTGAATTATAATTAGAAGATAGGAAGTAACTTTCAACAATCAGATGTGAATTCTCTATTCTCTTTTTAAAAAATTTTTAACACTTATTTATTTTTGAGAGACAGAGAGACACAGAGCATAAGCAGGGAATGGGGAGAGAGAGAGAGGGAGACACGATCTGAAGCAGGCTCCAGGCTCTGAGCTGTCAGCACAGAGCCCGACACGGGGCTTGAACCCACAGACCGAGAGATCATGACCTGAGCTGAAGTTGGGTGCTTAACCAACTGAGCCACGCAGGCATCTCCTCTGTTCTTTTAAATCATGTATCTTTTTGTTTTTTAGAGACTTAGGGTATTTGTTTGATGTGTGAACTAAAGAACACAAATCTTTTAGAAGTATACCTTTGATTTAGTTTGGAAAAATAACTGATAATATGTTCATTTTTATGTTATTTGATACATAGATTTCAAAATATTTTAAATTCTCTTTTTAATATTTTATTATTATTTATATTTGAGAGAGAGAAAGAAACAGAATGAGAATGGGAAGGGTCAGAGAGAGAAGGAGACACATAATCCAAAGCAGGCTCTAGGCTCTGAGCTGTCAGCACAGAGCCTGATGCAGGACTCCGACTTACAAGCTGTAAGATCATGACCAGAGCCGAAGTCAGACGCTTAACCGACTGCGACACCCAAGAGCCCCAACTTCAAAATATTTTAATCTCCAAATTGCACAGTTGTATACTATCTTATATTAGTATCCTTTAGTGTAACAAATGTATGATGTGTAATAAACTTCCCTGAACAAGCTAATTGTACATTTTAATATTGAGGGAATATGTCTTCCTCTTTCCTTTCCTCTGCCCCACTTCTCTCTCTGATTCATTTGTTTATTTTCTGTCTTTGGAAGCAACCCCACGTGACTTGGGTAGGAAAATATATTGTGTGACGTTTATATTTACCTACATACCAGTCAGTTTTGCTGTTTGTAGAAAACAGAGCACTTGACCTCCAATCAATTAAGGTAAAGGGCTAGTGTTATATAATATAATATTGATAGTACATCTTTCCTGTGGGAGGTTTTAATTGTCCTTTACAGAAACCAACCCACACAGTTTAGATTAGTCCAAAAGCTCCCAAAGATCAAAATGTTATCTTTGCAACAAGATTCTAATATGTGTTGCGACTCTTGAAAGATTTTAGTTGTTTATTTTGTTTTGTTTCATTTCCCCCTATGTTTTGGTTACAGTATTGACAGATCTCACAAATATTTGGTTATGAAGTTTCTCATGGGACTATTTTATTCCATGGAATATATGTAATGGGAAACTGGTTTAGTCATGAATTTTGGAAGAGGGCTTGGTCACTTTTTCTGGTTATTTCCATTTTCTCTGTCATGCTTTTTCAAAAACTAAGCCTTCACATATCTGTGGATGATGTTTATCAACAATGTTCAGGATTGAAAAATTAAACAGGTCGGAGACTAGCGGTGCTCACTTTTAAATGCACATTACATTCACCTGGAGTCTGAAAAATATACCGATGTCTGGGCTCTACTTCTGACTCACAGTATACCACTGCTGTAACAAAGAGCCATAAACTGGGTGGTTTAAAACAACAGAAATGTATACTCTCACATTTCCAGAAGTCTGAAATCGGGATATCAGCAATGCCATGCTCCCTCTGAGATCTAGGTAGAATTCTTCCTTGCCTCTCTGTAGCTTCTGGTGGTTGCTGGAAATCCTCAGCATTCTTAGTAACTCCAGTCCCGTCTCTGTAGTCATATGACATTTTCTCTCATTTCTTCACAATGTCTTCCTCTAAAGACAGCAGTCATGTTGCACTAAAAGCCCACCCTACTCCAGGATGACCTCATTTTAACTAATTACAGCTGCAAAAAACTTCTTTGCAAATGAAGTCACACTCATAGGTACTGGGGATCAGGACTGCATTCTTTCTGGGGACATAATTCAACCCCTAATCCTCAATAAGCCAGAATCTCCGGGAGCAAAGCCCAGACATAGGCATGTTTAAGAACGTCCAGGTGATTCTAATGCAAAGCAGGAATGGGAACCATTCTGATGGGGCCTAAGCAGACTAATGGGGCCTCGGAGACCAAAGATACACATCACCCTCATCCTCACGGGTCAGTTATAAGTTAGTTATATTTTAGAACATTTTTCCTTTAAAATTTTTTAGAGCCTGCTCTTTTAGTATTTGAATATTTGCACCTGAATAAGGATTTATTTTTTTTGTTACATAGGTAGTTTGCTCCTAGCTGTTCAAATATTTAATTATAGAGAAGACAGTTCTTCAAGGCCTAAATGTCTTGATATCTGAAGGTATAAATATCTTATTGCCCAAGGAAGAAAATGTTAATAAGTGGGTATCTATTTAATGTATAACTCCATAACAGTTTACTTGAGACAGTTATATGATATATTTGCACATCAGTCTAATGGGGAAGGCTCAGAGCGTGGCAGGGGAGATATGGAATGGAACATATATGTTAACAGAATAGTATCAGGAAACAAAATACCAAGTTTTCCTGGGCTACAACTCATGTAGTATTTCACGAATTTCCTCTAATACATATATGTGTTTGAATTGGAGCTAGGAGAAGGAAGTAGCCTGAAATTATTAGAATCAAACAAAATTATTCCAATGTTAAATAATAATCGATTTCTATGATGCCCCAAAATGTGACCAACCAAGTGTGTCCAGAGCAGTGTCATGATGAAATAGCTGTTAATAACTCCTCTGGTATTATTATTATGGTCTGTCACATTGATAATTTGTATGCTAAATGATCCTTAGACACTTGCTGAAGCAATAGAATATAGAGATTTCTTTAAATTGATAATTGTCTAGAATTGAAACCTGCTTTGTTCTGTTATTTTGTTGTTGTCTAATAGACTGTAAAATGGTTGTCTTTTGGGGCACCAGCGTGGCTCCATCTTTTAAGCATCGGACTCTTGATTTTGGCTCAGGTTGTGATCTGGGGGGTCATAGGATGGAACCCCATGTTGGGCTCCACGCTGATAGTGTGAAGCCTGCTTGGGATTATCTCTTTCCGTCTCTCCCTGTCCTCTCCCTGTGTCTCTCTCTTTCTCTCTCTCTCTCTCTCTCTGTCTGTCTCTCTCTCTCTCTCTCTATAAATAAATAAGTTTAAAAGTTAAAAATAAAAGGATTGTCTTCTCTGACATTTTTTAAATCCAAAGAGAGGATTGACATCTCATCTGCTTCCCTGTAGAACCAGTCTGATAACTAGTCTTTCCCCACTTTGGTTTTGTTCAAATAAAATGTTAAGATGTCTGAAAGATGAATATATTTCCTTTACGTTTCTATAGTACTGCATTAATGAAAATCAACATTCCCTAAGTCAAGTCCCCATGTATTTACCTCTTCTCTCCCCCAATTCCTTCCCGTGGTGCCCTAGGAGCGCGTCCCAGACAGCCCTTCACCCGCCCCCTCCCTGGAGGAGGGCCGGAGGCCTGGCAGCCACCCATCATCACACCGCAGCAGCAGCGTGTCCAGCTCCCCGGCACGGACTGAGAGCTCTTCGGACAGAATCCGTAGGTCTCATACTTTTACTTGTCACCATTTTAAACTTTATTAGGTGCAGCTGGCTTTTCTAATCAAAATGCCCTCATTCCAAATAGATCTCAGATGTATCATGTTCTGAAGCTCTGTAGCAATAGCCATCTCTCAAAATTATGTTTCCCAGTTTGCAATATCATGAGGTATGGTACTACATTAACAGGTTCTGATATAAACTCCCTCTCCTTGATGCCACACATAAAGATTTGAGCTATGAAACAGAGAAAGTAACCTTCCAGATTAGTTTCTGAAGTAAACACCTCCAGCTCACAGTTATCTAGTGGCTAGGTATAAAGCGTAGGGATTATTCAACTTTGTTCCTCTGTCCCATCCCCTGCCTAAGGTCTTGAAATTTGTCAGTTTTCAAAATTCACCCTTGTGTTGAGAAACATATTGACAAAGAGAAGTAAAAGAAGGAACAATCAAAACAATTGTCTTAAAATTTTTTCTTAGGCATTCTTATGATCTGTGGATGGAAGAATTTTAAATTGTTAAATGTTAACATTGAATTAGTAAGTCAAAAATGCATATTATTGTCAAATGTTGTTGTTAAATTCTAAAGAGCAGGGGCTCTATTTTATTTTATGATAGTATTTTTAGATATTTAACCAAGAATATCAAGTGTCAAGTTAAAAACACCATTCAATTAACTGGCTATTTTGTACCTGTATTTCGTGTTAAAAATTTAATACGTTTTTCCAATAAAATGAATGTATTAACAGTGACTGTGTTGGTTGACAAAATCAATATCCATTGTATCCTTTTCAGGATTTAGTTTATTTTAAGAAATCATGTTTGTAGTATGACCTTTATCTAATCACACATAACTTGCTTTTTTAAAATTTTAATGTTTATTTTTGAGAGAAAGAGAGTGCTAGTGGAGGAGGGACAGAGAGACACAGAATCTGAAGCAGGCTCTAGGCTCTGAGCTGTCAGCACAGATCCCGATGCAGGGCTTGAACCCACAAACCGCGAGATCATGACCACAGCTGAAGTCGGAAGCTCAACCGACTGACTAACCCACCCAGGCGTCCCTAATTACACATAATTTCCTGAAGTTATTTGGTTGTTGAGAATATTTTTATAATTGGAAAACCATTCGCTACAAAGTGTCTTTATAAATCATAAAGGAATGTTTGCGTAAAGCAGAAGTCCTTAATGAATATTACTGAGATAGATAACAAAAACTAGGTTAAATTGTATTTAATACAATTACTTAAAAAGTAGTTAATTATTGATAATTCTGTAGTTCAACATAATTCAAAATATGAACACTTGATTTTGCCTGTCTAAAACATAGTTCCCTAACTTTGTAAGAGTTTATAATAATTGTGTATTAATAAAAGTGAATATATCATTTGATAACCATTCCAAAGCACTGACATTTCCTGGCGCAGACAAACTCTAGTTCCCAAAGTTTGGTTTGATCCAAACCATTTTTCATATAAAATATTTTCTGTATGCTTATCTGTGGTGCCGACATTAGAATCAGAAATTTTATGATGCATATGCCTTTCATTTTTAATGCTTTTATATGTCATCATTGAAAAGGCACGGTCCTAGAGAAAGCAAAATATATTTTCATGACACTTAAATGGAAATTATGGGCAGATAGGGAACAGCTTGAAAGAATTTTGTTATACATTCATGTTTTAAATTAATCATTGTATTCTTTTATATTCTTGATAGAACAAAGGAGAAAGTTTTGCATGCTTGGACTACCATGATTGTCCAAGTGGAAATTCATACACATGCACACAAATGCACATATACACACGCGCAGACACATATATCCAAATACATGTTCGTATATATGCATATTTTAATGTGTTTTTTTAATCAGACTAACATAGGCATTTCAAAAATAATACAAAAAATTATTTTACATTCGTCACCCAGATTCACCCAATCATCGGTGTCTTTGAGAGAGATACCTTGATAAAGACATAATGGTACTTTAATGTTCCTATCATGGACATCACGATTCTTTACCGCACATACATCATTGTTTATTTTCTAGAAACAAGGAATTTCTCTTACAATATCACAGAACAATGATCAAAATCAGGAAATTAAGATTATTATAGTGTCATTCTTTAAACTGTAAATCTTTTTCAAATTTCAAAAACTTTTCCACTATTATTGATTTTTATTTTTTCCTCACTTTATTTTTAATAGCAAGAGATTTTCTTTACTGGTCCAAAAGCCAGTCCAGGATCACATGTTGCAATTACTTGTCATATTCCTCTAGTGTCTTTCAATCTGGAGCAGTTCTTAGTCTTTTTTGTCTTTCAGTATAGTGACATTTTTTAAAGAATATAGGCCATTTATTTGTAGAACTTCCTCCAAATTGGATGTTTTGTTTTCTCATTATTAGACTTTAAGTTATGAATTTTTGTCAAGGATCACAGAAGCATGATAGCATACCCTTGGTGTATCATTCCAGGGAATATATGTTTTTTCCCTTGCCATAACTATCTCTTTGTAAAGGTGGTAAAAACTAGATTTCTCTACTCTAAAGTTACTCTCTTTTAAAAATCTCTGTAAATAATAAGTAATGATAAGTCTTGTGAGGAAATATATTAAGACTACATGAATTTTATAGTTTTCATTGGACTTTCACTCCACTGCTTTTAAAATCATCTGCTGGAGATTCTTCCTTCACACAGTTATTGCTATGGCGATTTCCAAATGATAATTTCTAATATAGCTCTATGATATTTCTGACTTCGGCTGCGGTCATGATCTCAAGGTTCATGGGTTTGAGCCTTGCATCAAGCTCTGTGCTGACAGCTAGCTCAGAGCCTGGAGCCTGCTTCAGATTCTGTGTCTCCCTCTCTCTCTCTGACCCTCCCCTGCTCATGCTGTCTCTCTTTCTCTCTCAGAAATAAATAAAACATTAAAATAATAATAATAATCTCTTTTTTCAGAGAAGGTAAGTTTTTATGGAATAATTATTCATTCAACTAAGATTTTAATGGGCAATTTATTAAGAAATTTATTGACTGGTATTGAAAATCATAAGGGTATTTTGTCATCTACTTTATTATTTCCATAGTTACAGGTTACTGTCAATAGTTCAAGAAAGCAATTATGATTTTTATTTATTCAATAATTTAATATATATTAATTGGGCACTTGCATATTCAAGTTTGAGTTCAAATCCAAATTTTAAAGAAGTACTTTGATATCTATGAAGCCTTGTGTTTTATTGACTAGAATAGAATATGAATATTGAGGGGCGCCTGGGTGGCTTAGTCGGTTAGGCGTCCGACTTTCGCTTAGGTCATGATCTCGCGGTTCCTGGGTTCAAGCCCCGCGTCGGGCTCTGTGCTGACTGCCAGCTCGGAGCCTGGAGCCTATTTCAGAGTCTGTATCTCCCTCTCTCTCTGACCCTCCCCTGCTCACGCTGTTTCTCTCTCTCTCTCTCCTAGAAATAAATAAAAAAATATATGAATATTGAAACAGTTATTTAGGGCCTTAACTTGTTGAAAGCTAACAACTTTTAGTGGTTATAGTCGTATAGCTATTCAAAAGTATTCAAAACATTTTAAAAAATTATATTCTTTGTAAAATAAAAGTAAGATAAAATGTTTTTATTTACAAATTTTTCCTGTTTATTCTTTTTATAATTTTTTTAAATGTTTATTTATTTTTTAGAGAGAGACAATACGAGTGAGGGAAGGGCAGAGACCCAGGTGCCCCTGCTTATTCTTAAGAATTATCATGGTTATCAATTCTTGGTGTCCTTAGAGATAGATTATAATACCAAGTTAGACCATCATATTTTATTTACTTTTGAGTCCAAATGAGTTTAATTAATTTGTTTGAACATTGTGTGTTATGGTGTTTTGTCTTTGTTCTTTTGTTTCGGGCTTGACAGCTGTCCATCAGAATGGGCTGTCCATGAACCAGATGCTGATGGGTTTGTCACCAAACGTCCTCCCTGGGCCCAAAGAGGGAGATTTGGCTGGTCATGATATGGGACATGAATCGAAAAGGATGCATATTGAAAAAGGTAATATATGATTATGTGGCCTTGTTTTTCCTGTTCAACATGTGGACTAGATTTTAGTCACAGAATGAGGTGATTCAATCTTACAAAAGATGGCATATAAACCTTCTTAAAACCTACAATATAGGTAAATATTAAGCCTTTTCAGCAAAAAAAAGAAGTATGAATGAAAATCTGCTGCTTTTCCTCATATACAAACGGTAGGTGATCATTTACACCATGTTAAAAAAGTGGACAGTTTATTTTAACTGTTATCTCTGAGTTTCCAAAGACCTGCTATATGTCTTTTCACTGTCACTAGGGCCAACTGTCGTTTTTCTTTACCTGATAGAGCTACAACATAGAAGGATTGTTATGAATATTTTTGGTTTAAAATATACATGATTATTGGATCAGGCAATGGAAGTGAATCTTACCAACAATGTACTAGTAGCATTTCAAAATTATATGTAACAAAACCCAGATTGCATAAAGCTGAAAGTTCCTTACTTGTTTTTCATTTGTATCACCCTGGTCCATTTGCACAGGCATATATTGGTATTTTCATGTCCTATTTCATAAAATGCTTTCAAGAAGAAATTTTAACATCATTTTGTCATGCGTGTTAAAAATTTGTGCTAGAGATGCAAATTTAGAGTTTTAAATAGTAAGTTTTGAATTGTGATTATAAGAGCCCTTCCACATCTTTTTCATCTTAATTTAATATTTTTAAATTTTATTAACATAGACTGGGTACTTTGACTATCTTTTGACATGAATACCAAATAATCAGAGTTATGAAAAGGATTAATTCTTTGGGAAACGTAAATATGCCAAAAGCACAATTAGCTGTCAAAAAGGAAAATAAATACAATTGGTATTTAACAGTCAGAAAGAAATGATTAGAGAAAGACCACGTTAAGGCACGGGGACATTTTAGAAAAAGACTAGTCACAAAAAGTAAAAATGCTTATATGAAACATTTTTTTTCAATTCAACATAAAAACAGTCATGCTGAGCCTTTGGAGAAAAAGAGTACATTATTTCTACAAATTAGATTATCTGCATTATGGAATGTCAATGAGAAAACTATAATCTTTTTTAGGTGCCAATATGTCAGCATCTAGGCGTAATTGAGAGCAGCAGTAAGTCAACTTTTTAATTTTTTATTTTGAAATTTGATATCAAATGCTATTCCTAAGCTAGATAGACTATATGCAGTGCATCAGTGAGCTAGATGGTCTGTAAATACTTAATTCTATTTTTTTCACAAATTCTGCTTTTTTTTTACAAATTTCTTCAGCAATGAATAAAATGTTTTTTATATTGTACCTTACATATATTTTGACATATGTCTTTTATATTTGATCAAAACCTATTGTAGAAATATAAAAATTAGCATCATGAGAAAATATAAAGCTTCATTGGAGATGTAAATTTTAAAAATATTTAAATATAAGAGTTCATAGTATAGGTTAAGCAGCCATTCTTCATCAGGGTTCTGTGAAAGAAGAAATTCCTACAGAAAATGATTGAGTGACTCATTTCTCAATTTTCCCATTGATACTACATAGCTGATTTCACTTGGAATGCATAAGGGGGAAGTTAATCTATGACACATAATGGATGTCAGGATATTAGGGCTTAATTCTTTTGCAGAACCGAGTGGAGAAGGGCTGGGTGTAAAATGTCAAAGCCCAAAGGTGGTAGTGAGAACACTACTGAAGGCATGATCAGTACCATGACTGCAATTGTGAGTTCCACTGGAATTTTTGGTAGACAGCTTTGTACAACCTGATGTTTCAAGTTGAGTTTACCTACTATTTCTGTATCTATTACTTTTTTTCATGAGTCATGAGTTCTATCCCTTTGTCTATTTTTAAAAATATTTTTATTTATTTTTGAGAGACAGAGAGAGACAGAGCACAAGTGGGGGTGGGGCAGAGTGCAAGGGAGACACAGAATTCGAAGCAGGCTCCAGGCTCTGAGCTGTCAGCACAGAGTCCGACACAGGGCTATAACTCATGAACCGTGAGATCATGACCTGAGCTGAAGTCGGACGCTTAACCGGCTGAGCCACCCAGGTGCCCCTCTATTTGTCTATTTTAAAAATTATTATTACAATTTTAGCAACATGGAAACTTGCCTGAAATACCATACTAGGTTGATTGAGGGAGTCCAGTTTAGTTTTTCCTGTAAGGCTGCTCCAAAAATCTTCACTACAATATTTGCCTTGTTGTTTGGAAGTTATTTCTCTGTTGCTCTGCTCCAAATACTAGACTGTAAACTCTTTGGAGTCATTTGTATATTATATCTGCTAGGCAATTGATGAATCCTTACTGATCTGGGGTGAATCATTAGGAGATTCTAAGAAATAGTAAAAGAAAGTGAAAATTACTACAAGGATTATACTCTTTAAGCATTAATAGGATGGCAAAAGGTGTAGTTATTTAACTTTTAGAAGGTATATTTATGTGAAATTCTAGAAGATTCAGGAGTCTTCACAAGAATTTTCTATATCACTCATGGAACTTCTTATTGTATAGAAGTTTTGCTGGCAGAATAAAAACCTTGACTATATGCCAAAGGTTTTCCAGTGTTTTAATGTGTATTTTATAAAGGAAAATAAATGTTTATTTTAATATTCTTCCTAGGAGTATAAAACTACAATTGACCTCATGATTTCAAATGTACGTATATGATCATAGAAATTGTGATCAATACTATTATAGTAAGTGTTTTATGTTGCTCTTTTGTTTTTACACACTCTCACTTTTATCTAGTTTTCAGCATACTGAATTAATAGTAAATATTCATGGCTTTCTAGATTGATAGAGTCTACTAAATTAAAAATTGTTTTCTTTCATGACTACATTTATCATGTGCCTCATACTAGCCCTGTAACTTTCTTACTACACATATCTGTATTAAAACAAGTGACTTAATTTAGAGACATTTGTAGAGAAATTAATTTTATGTTTGTGTCATTTTAGGCTCAAACTTCTATATATAATTTGTTGCTTACCACTTTAAATCATTCAAAAGATAATTCTTCAGAAAACATTGATTTTAAAAATAGATACCAAAATTAGTTTGTATGCTGAGAATTGCTGTGGTCTAAAGTCTTAATCATCAGTAACATTTAAGTACTTTTAAATCTTCTTAATATTAAAAAGCTATCAATCCCACTCTATTAGAATATTTAAATCACAATTAACTGAAGGCATTTGAATTCAGAAGTGCTAACTGCTGAGTACATTCACTCCTTATGTTTAAAAATAAAAACACAAATAGGTTTTTGAAACTTGGAAGTGTGTAAGGTTCATTCAAAATATAAATGTGAAAACCAGGTTAGTATAGTATATAGGAAGTAATAGACATAGTAATGTATCAGTCATCCTAAGTTTAAGGAGAAATCCTTTTGATATTATAAACTTTGACTCAGATAAGGACTTTGTCAAAGATACCTGCTAAGGTAAACTTTGACTCAGATAAGGACTTTGTCAAAGATATTTGCTAAGTAAAGCCAGAGCTCATAGCTTCAAAACCAATGTTATGTCTTCTAACTTTTACAGATTCCAAGCTCTCTAGAGCTTTCTGGATTTTAAAATCATTGCTGATCTTTTCCCTCAGTCTAAATTTTGTGGAATAGGCAGTAATAATTGATATTTGAATTATAGAAGCAGACACGCTGTTTCTTTATGTGGAACCTCTCTATTCCCTGCATATTTGTCCATTGATGCTAATTTACAATGTTACTCTCTCTTACATAACATGTTTCTTGTTTTTTCTCAGATTGTGCTATTTTCAACACATTTTTGAGCATGTTTTAAACCTTCATATTGTCTCGTATGTGCATTTTGTTATGATATTTAATTTTTCAATTAAAAATTAATTTGCATAGATGCAAAAATTAAATATATGATACAGATAAGCTTATAGTATCAGCTTTTTTCTAATTATAGAAAACTTAAGCATGCATAGTTGAACTATTAAATATCTATTTCCATTAATGTATTTCAGTCTTGGACTGAGTATGCCAAAATGACATAATCAATTGGTAAATATTTACTGAATAAAAGAATAATAAACCAGATAAAATGCAAAACGTTTCTCTCTCCCTATCTCTCTCTCTTTGTTGCTATATATTTTCTTAATCTGTATCCTAACTTTCCCTATACTTGAGTCTTTTCATATGAAAACTTTCTTTCATTGGTGACTCTTGAGGACTTTCATTGGTGACTCATGCCATGTTAGAAGCAAAAATAATTTAAGAAGAAGCAGGAAATACAGGGGATTTGCTTCAGGCCATAAAACATTTCTTTTGTGGCATATTTTGTTTGTTTGGCCATGCTCTAGATTTCCAATGGTTAACATACTTGTATAAAAGGTTTCTTTTGGTATGCTTAATTTAAAGACAAGGCACTAAAAGCAAAAAAGCAGTTAGCAACCTGGCCCTATGGGGATTTCTTCTCGTTAATGTTTTATTCTTAGCCTCCAACCATGTAGATTATTTTCCTACAAAACATCTTTTTTAATGACTGACTATGCCGTTGCTTCTCTTTCAAGTTTGTGGAAATAATTTTTTGAAAGATATTTCCTCTTGTACATTTCTCAATGTTTAAAAAATTCTAATTTTAGCTGAATTAGGATTGAGTCTTCAAAAATAGTCGTCTTTTAAATTCTAGATCGATATCATGCAAATTAATTAATAGTAAATATTATTTTGTTTTACACACATATATTACAAACCTTAAACCTGTTAGTATCTCATGTTACTGTATAGAACTCTATAGAGTAAAAGTCCATTTTCCTTAGAAATTTCTTTATTTTGATTATGTCGACACACATATAGGCCTTGAGTATTTTCATTTAAAAATTCCAACAGTGTAACTTTTCCTTCACTTTTCTTCTTAAGATAAAATTTCTCTTGACATCCCTCAAAGTCTTTTACAAAATATTCTCCCTAAACCCTTACCATTGTGACTTTACCCTTCAATTTCTAAGCATGTGAATTAAAGGTATTGAGCTTAATAATGATACTTTTATTTCTGTGATTCATAACAGTAGACAACAACAAATTTCTCTGAATTCTAGAGCTCCGTCTAATGCAGATGACAGATTTCACATGCAAAGTCAGAGCTGAGGTGAAATTTGATGTAGGCACTGGTTTATTATTTTATGAGTTATAATTCGAGAAGCAGAATTTGCTATAATACTTCAATGATAACTTATGAAAATCCTACTATGTATATCCTATTACATAACCTGTAATACTGGGCAACGCTATGAAATATGGGTTTTAACATGTATTCGTTTTCTTCCCCGCGTGCACTTTGCTGACTGTTCTGTCCCACTGAATGTTTAAGTTTCTCAAACATCTTCTGTCCTTTCCCAGATGATGCAGTTTATTTTTTTTAACTGGGATGCATATTCCTCTTATTTATTAGTGCTCAGCCCAAAATTCTTCTGGGCAAAAGCTACGTCTTCTCATCATCATTGTATACCTAGCACAGAGTCTGTCATTAGTGGGTACAGTAAATTACTTTTCAGAGTTAAATGAGATAATACACGTCTGGAGTGTTTGAGCTATTTAAATAGTCCATGAAATTATTAGTAGTATCAAGTTAGCTAATGGGTATGTGGCTTGATTTGATAGATGAGAAAATATACATATGAATCACTGAATTAGAATATTATCTGTTTACAATTAATAATATCATAGTTATTGTGATTTATGGTTGACCCTAAATAGGAATATTGTGGTCAAAATGTTTTAGAGACTCTTTTGATTTCATATGACAACATGGTAATAAGCACAGGTTTGAGGGGAAAAAAGGAGTAAAATATGTTAATCAGTTATTTTCTAAGTCAATGATTGTGAAGGTAATTGCCCGAATAAATTTTTATGATATTAAAATGTTTTAACTTATTCAATACAAGTTTATTGACCCTGAAGTTATTTGATAAGTGTATTGAGGAGAAGCAAATATGCTTGACACATAAAGCATAAGAGATATCGGGTGTTATACATGGATGGGCCACATTAGAAAAGGTCCCAAATCAGATGAAATCCTCTCTGATGGACAAGAATTTCATCTTTGAACCACCCACACATGCCACTTATAAAATAGGCTATTTTAATTCTAACTAAGATAAAATTTACTTTTTTAAAAAATTTATTTAAATAATTAAATAATTAATTTATATAATAAATTATTAAAGAAATAGAGCCATTTATTGATACGGAAGACTTCAGTGTCTTCTCCAGGACACTTGTAAACTTTAGGTTTTGGTAACTTTTTTGGATACTTAGGAAGTTGAATCATGTGAATATTTCCTGATGATTTTCACGAACTATATGCAACAAAATTAGAGGGTATCTAGTTTGGGATACATTATATAAAATAATATATATTTGTAGTAGTTTCTTTCTTTCTTTCTTTTAATTTTGGGAGGAGGGGAGGGGGAAGAGAAACAAGGAGGGGTTAGAGAGATAGCAGGCTTGGCACTGTCAGCCAGTGCAGAGCCCAACATAGGGGTCAATCCCATGAACCAAGAGGTCATGACCTGAACAGAAATCAAGAGTTGGACGCTTAACTGACTGAGCCACCCAGGTGCCCCTATTTGTAGTAGTTTAGTTTGTAGTGAACTAAAATGTCTTTTCCTCATGGAAAACCCATAATAGACTATTAATTATTCCACTTACTCTGCTTTATTTTCTTGAGCCCTTTTTTTTTTTATTTTTTTAAATTTTTTTTAAAATGTTTTTTTATTTATTTCTAGGAGAGAGAGAGAGAGAGAGAGAGAGCGTGAGCAGGGGAGGGTCAGAGAGAGAGGGAGTCACAGACTGAAACAGGCTCCAGGCTCTGAGCTGGCAGTCAGCACAGAGCCCGACGCGGGGCTCGAACCCACGAACCGCGAGATCATGACCTAAGCGAAAGTCGGACGCTTAACCGACTAAGCCACCCAGGCGCCCCTTCTTGAGCCCTTTTTTTTTTTTTAAGGTTTTTTTTAAATTTATTTCTAGAGAGACTTCTTGAGCCCTTTTGATGGGCATGACTCACTTCCTCACTGTTTAAGAAATATTTTTACATAGTTATACCAATAGTTAATATTTTATAGCATTTAAAGGGAAATAGAAAGTAAATTACTGGTAGAGTATTAACATATTAATTCCACATATAAACTTCCTTCATGTAATGATTTATTTATGAATCATTGTAAATGCCTTTTTTATATTTCCTTCATTAGGTAGTTTATTGAATTAATGAAATAATTATCTCTAAATTTTTATTCTACAATTCATTTTCATATTGCCTCAACCTTGGATTTCTAGTTTTGCTAGTTTCAGGTTAAAATTTTACGTAGTCCAGTATGGAAGTGATCACAAGTGTAATGTGTACCTTCATGTGTCTATTTGAGAATTTACTCCAAATTGAAACTTCATTTTGGAAATATTAGCTTACAATCTAATATTATTATTATTATCATTACTACTATTATTATTATTTTAATATTTATTTTTGAAAGAGAGAGAGAGAGACAGAACGCAAGCAGTGGTGGGACAGAGAGAGGGAGAAACAGAATCTTAAACAGGCTCCCATCTCCACGCTGTCAGCACAGAGCCTGATGTAGGGCTCGAACTCACTGACTGCGAGATCATGACCTGGGTTGAAGATGGACGCCCCACCAACTGAGCCACCCAGGTGTCCCTCCAGTATTTCTTAGAGGAATTGTCACTAGCTTTATTTTGCACATTTTTATTTTGTAAATGGACCGATATGTATTTTTCTTAAAGAACTATTAAAACACTTTTCTTTCTTCCCTGATTAAACATATTTAGAAATGTACCCCCAAAACAGTCATTTAAACTTCAGTGACCTGGAGAGCTTTGTTAAACTTTTTTAATCTGAACTAATACCAACATATAAATGCTGCTTTTCCACAGAACTGCTTTGTGCTATATTACTGTTTTTATAGAACAAAACAATAGAATATCTACAGTGTTACATATATCAACCTAATCAACCTAATATTTTGAACAGTTTTAATCTGAGGCATTTAGTTATAATCTCTGCTAAGTAGCTAAACAAAAACAGAAATAAAGGGAATAATTTTCCTTAGACACTTTTTTCAGTCTTGCCTAAGACACATGGTCTTCTTTTACTGAAATTTTTAAAAATATTTTTACATATGCGTATGTGTGCCGGCACAGGCGCAAACACATGCCACTTTACCTTCATTTGATAGATGACGAAGTGATCTTACTTTGAATGCTATGTTATGGGTTAAGAAGCAGAGTAATAGCCCCCTTGTCTCTTGTGCTTGAAGCAGTTTGAATTCCTCCATCAATTTGATGGAGTGATTTAACACATTCATTCAGTCTCGTTTGCAGGTAAATCTTAAAGGTACTGGAACTAATTTGGAGAATTTTATATGACACATTCGATCAAAAGTTGGTATGGAATTCATGGCGATTATGATTAAATGCATAATAACCTGATAGTATTTTGAACATATTTTTAGAGCTATGACTCACCTGTTCCAGAAAACTGGTGCAATGTTTTTCTTTGACTTTTCCTTATCTACTACCACTTAATCTTTTACCTTCGGGCTAACAATTCCTAGAAATGTAGGTGATGACTTCTTCATACTGTAACCTGTTTTGTTCAAGGAGAAGTCATATTTTAAACTTTCTTTAAATTTTTACGTTACCACTGTTTCTAGTATCCTCTACTACAGTTTCAGAATATTAAACAAGTACAATTGTTTTAACTACTGTGAAATTGACAGATGAAGCTGAAAACCGAAAGCACCTTTCATGGGATTTTAAACACTATTTTCCTCCATATGCCATCCCAATTATTATTTAGATATTACATTCCTAATTTACTGTTAAGGTTGATTAGAATTCAAGCCTCTCAAAAGCATGCACCAAAGGTCTTGGGCTGTGGAAAACATTTTTATAAAATAATCCATTAATGCAGAGGAGTGCAACTAAATTAGTTAGCAATTTGCTGAGCATGAATTAATGAACAGAGCTCCTTCCAGCTCCCAGAGTTGTAATTTTCATAATAACCTCAGACCTTTATTTGGCAGGTTGTTTAGTTTTTTCGTTTGAAGGTTTTCATTAGTCTAATGAGGACTGTGCAAGGGCGAGCAGTCAGCACAATTTACATGGGGAAGCTATCATAATAAATGAAGCAATTTGAATAACACGCAAGGGTTTATGCAACAAGATAAGAAGAGATTGTAGAGCGAGATTTAGAGGTAACCAATACATTAGACCAACTAATAACTGAAGTAATCCCAATAAAAGGCTTAAGTGAAAGGAATGAAATTAATGATATATACAAAGTTGTAATGATATGATACATGATTCATTAGATTAATAAAATAAGTATTCAATTGTTTTTAGTGCTTTTCGTCTAAGCTTTGTTTGTAGCAGGCATTTTAATTAGGATTGTTCACTGGATCACTTTGCTTAGTTAACTTTTAGACCGTAGCTGAGGTTTTTAATGATATTTTCTCTTTCTTATTTAATCTTTATAGCCTTGATAGTTCATTGAATTAATTATATGCAGTATATTGTATATGGAGATGCTTTTAAAAAGTAATTGCATAGAGTTCTACCTAAGAGGTGATTTAACTTTAAGAATGAATGCACAGCATGTTTCCAAATTTTTAAAAACAACTGTTCTTGCTTCTATCTTAAGGTGATAAATTACCTTGATAAGTAGTTGATAAAGGTTGTAATGTCTTATAATTTCACATCAAAATTGTAATAACTTACTTTTATTACTAAATTCTCAGATTAAGAAGAGCCATTTATAAAAACATTATTAGAAATTTTTCATGATTTCCATTGTAAAACTTTAAGATACAGGATATAAAACATGTCTTAAAAATAGACATACATTAATTTTCTTCTCTTCATAGCCTTCTTTTGCAAAATGAAATTTGTTCATATTCGCTTGAGAATTATACTTTTGTTCAGGTAGCTCAGTCTGAATGACCAGTGTGTTTTTACAAGACCATGGAATGAAGAAAGAGTTGCAGGATATTTTCTTAAAAATGTTATGGCATGCAATATAAACCTTAGAGAGCAGATTTCGTGTTTGACACATGGAGTCGAATTACTTTAAAACCAAGTAAAATGTAATTTTCAGCGTCATTATGTATCAGACTTTATGAGGTTGCACCTTGAGGGAATTCCTCTTCTAGTCAGATATCTATGATAAATAGTGAAAACTAATGGACTTCTATGAAATTTTTGCCACTCTGTTCTCATCTTCTAAAGTTTGGAAGTAATGGCATGCTGCTCTGCCCCACTTTCAAATTATAGTATCTTGGTATGTAGTTAAATTAATGAATAATTATCTTCCTTTGTCATTTATGGAAGAAACAAGTGGTTCAGCCTTCTTTTCATTTGTGATATGTTAAAACAAGGTTAGGATACATTTAAAAATGATGGTAGCTATATATTTCAAATTTGTAATTATATTAATCTTTAAATTTTATCATTAGAGAAGAAGCAAAATTGAAATTTTGTGGACTACCTTTTGTTCATTCTTTTCGGTAAAAACTATTTTGTCTTTTTTTTCTGCATTTAAAGTATATCAGTATAGATTTAAGTATAATTTTACATCTTAACATTATCTTTGTGTTAATTATAAAATTAGAATAACTTTTAAATGTTTCAAGGTTGTTAGTAGAGCATGAAAACATATATATATATAATTCTTTGAATTATATTCTATGAATTTGTTATTTAATTGACATTATTGTTTATTACTGTTGATTATTATTAATTATTACATATTCTATTATGGCAGAAGTAACATAAGGCTATTGTTAAAAAGTTTGAATTCACAAAATAATTTCATATTCTTCTAAGAAACAATTATCACTGGAGCATTCTAGCATAGGGGTAAATAGCATAGCCTGGGAATTAGACCTTTTTGTATTCAAGTCCTGGTTAAAGTTGTAAACTTCGTAAGTTATTTAACACCCTGGGCCTTTAGTTTTCATCTTTAAAAACTGGACAAGGGGTACCTGGTAAATAACCACAAAGTTTGTTGTTAGAATTTATTAGCAAAGAGACAGTGCATAGCATTAGATTCAAGGTGTGGTAGGAGAGGATAATGCAGTAATCCGGGGCTTAGTAGAAGCCAGACTGTCACAGTTTGGTGCTGCATCCAATCTGCTTGCTGGGGCATCCAATTGATTGAGCCATCCAGGGGACATGGAAATGCCTTGAGGTCACAGAGAACAAGGCAGAGAGGGTGGACAGTTGACCTGGAACAGCCTGATAGAAATCATAATTCACTCTATTGCAAAAACAGTGAACATGAAGTTGAGTCTGTTTTATTTATAACCAGATCTTCAGTGTCTGTCACAATGCCTGATGCACTGTAGTGTGTTGAATAAATGAGTGAATGATTTATCTGATCAGTTGTCATTTGATCTAAGTAATAGCACCAAAAAAGAGTACAATTCCAAGAATCATTTGTAGAAGGATATGGAATAGTTTCATAGTCATAACTTTATACCTTTAAATAAATCACTGTAGTGGTTTCTTTACAGCATTCTAACAAAGTTATCATTTGTAAAAAAAAAAAAAAAAAACACAACCGCTTTTGACTGTATATTCGCATTTATTTATTCAGCAAACCATTTGTAATTACTGACTAAGTGGCGAGCAATGTGTTTGTTGCTGAGAATTCAGAAATGAATTTTGAATGGAGGACTTAAGACATAGTTATAATTTTAAGACATACTAATGAGAAGCTTTTGAATAAAGGTGATGATCCTAAGGGACAAATCCATATATGAGTTATTAAGAAATGCTATATTTCTTCTTTGCCTAAATCATAAAGTCTATTAGAAAATGGCCATGTGTTTCCTGGCTTAGCTTTTCCTTTCCAGTTTAATGGCCATGATGAATACACAGGAAGATTTTCATTTCAGGTATCTTATAGTAACATAAAAGGTGTAATTCTCCACCTTCAGCTAAGCTGAGAATTGTTGCAGGCAATTGTGTGCATTGCTTTACTGGTGACAATTAGAGAATTTTAGGGAAAGATGCAGCAAAACACTATCCTGTTAAGGGATGTTATCGTATTGCCTCTCTTGATAAGGGGAACGAGGAGCATTTCGTAGGGACCTTTAGGAGAGATACCCTGTTTAAACCTTGAACTGAGGATAGAGTATCTTTCTTAATTTTGCTATTATTCACAGGTAGGATGTAAGATTGAATATGACCTCTGTCAGAAATTAAGTCTTGTCATCAAGGGGAACATTTTTGAAGGCAAATAGTGCTATTTTCTCCAAATCGGTATTCTCCCTCCTTATTGCATCTAAAAGAAAATCCAAATCAAGATAGATGGGAAATTTAAGGGCAGTGTATCTCCTTACCTCACAAAATTTAAGTTAGAAAAACATTTGGCACAGAGTTATCTGCTCAAGAATGTTAGTCTCCTTTGTCTTTTGAGAAAGAAATTAGAAATTGAACTAAGCCTCTATACATGGAAATAGAAGCATTATGCAAATCAGAATTTTTTGTAGTTTTCCTTTGAATTGCCATTACTCACATATTCTTGCAGTTTTGTTGTTATTTTAAGCTAAGTATTTTGATTGTTTAGTTCACATGGTCTTTATGAGGATCCACTTTGAAGAAAAAAAATAAGCATTGGGTTCTAAATCTATTAAAGACTCTAAATCTATTAAAGACCCTGATGAAAAATGTGTAGGAATTCCAGTGTATCCTCCAATCTACTCTGAGACAAAAGGCAACAGAATCAAAATTTGCTTTTGTTGTTGTATATAAGTTTCTGAAGGTGAACCTAAATTCTTCAGACCCCAGCATAGTGACATGCCATACTGTATTCCAACTTACAAATAATAGTCAAGTTAAGGAGAAGGGCAAGAGGAGAGAGAAGTCTATTCCAATAATATTGAACACAGCCTCATTTTTACCATAAATTTCTATTCCTTAAGCATCTCCAATCTTTTATTTCAGATATATTTTATTCTGCTGTAATCCATGTTATCCTAAGAGACTTTGTAGGCTTGGAATATTTGCTAATAATATAAGTAGCTGAGATTTTCATTCTTCCAAAATGCCCATTTATTTTCCAAACTGAACCTTACTTTTGGCTTCAAATAGTCAAAACTCTAGACTCCCTTCTTACATGTAGACTGGTTTGTGATTGTTTTGTTTGGTTTGGTTTTTCTTTTCTCTTTGTTGTATTGAAGGTATAGTGAGAAACTCTAAAGTTAGAATATAGAGTTTATATTTTCTCTTTGCAGAAGAACATCTTACCACATTCATGTATGACGGGCTCATTGACTGAACACTGTCAGTGTTTGAAGAATCATGGTAATTGATAGAGATGAGATAAACCTATTCTTATTTAGTTTAAACAGGCCTCTAAAGACATACTTATTTATCAGAGAAGCATTTTAAGAGGGTAGTTTGGAATCATGAAAGTGATATCATCAATAGTCAATAGGAAACTGTCAATAAGGGTATTTCTCTGCTTCTTGCAATTATTTATAACTAATAAATAATTAGTCTAATTTAAAGTCTCTACCGCCAAATGAGGAAACTTATAGCATATATGAAGTGATCTCAGAAGATTAAAAATAGGCTATATTTTCTCATTTTCATATAACAGGTCTCTGTACAATTGCACATTTTTTATACTTCATTTACAATTTTACAATTTGTAATGCGGAAAAAAAAGGAACTGGGCAAAGATCAGTGATTTTGCCATAAATGTCAATAACTTTTTAAAAGGATATTAAACTAAAGGACAGTGAATGCTTAAAAAACTCCATGCAATACTGCACAGACTTGTTTTCAGAACTCATGGAATCAACATAATTAATGTCAATCGCAAAGCAAATTTCTCAATGTATATTTTCTTTAGATAACAATATTTTAACTCTTAACACCATTGAGAAATGTCAGTGATATTCCAAACAAAAATGTTATGCTTTTACATTATTTTTATTTAATTATAGCAGACCTCTGTTTACTGACAGCAAATAATTCATAGGATATTATCAATAATAATATAATGAAAACTGCTATAAATAAACTGGTATATAGATTTAAAAAAAATCTATAAAATATGTAAAGAAATTGTAAAGCCAGTATGCTTCTTGTAAAGAAAAGAATTAATTCAGATCTTAAATAGCCAATAATGCATTTGTTTTCTTTGTTATTTTCTAACAATTACCTTTTCACTGAAGGCATTGCATAGATTATTTGCATTTTGAATGTGAAGGTAAACCATGCTGGTTGTTTTTTTAAATCATAGTCATTAAGCAAAATTAAGTCAGGCATAAAAGAATGTTTAAGAGCTAATAAAAAGTTCTTCCGGGAAACCATAAAAATACTTCTTTGAGTAACTGATACTCAGGATCACCTGAGGAAGCAATCTAACTTTGCTTAAAATAGTGTTGACTGGTAAATCTTGTGCACCTAGTTGCAAATCATTCCACAATAAAATTTCTATGGAACCATCAAATTTCAGTTTAAAAAAATAAAATTATTTTCTACAAATATTCACATTATAATTTTTACTTCTAACTTATGAAAATCTTTGTAGGGAAATAAGGTAGTTCATAATTAGAGAATTATGAAGAATGCTCTGAAAAGTAATAACCTTTATTCAATGAAAAATAAGGAACATGACATTTCCTTTATAATATATGTATTAACAGGATACGTATGTATGTAAAGAAAGGGTTTATGGGATTAATAGGTAACCAGTTATGAAGATTTTTCCTTATGGTGGTAATCATTTAAACAATGTCTTGAAAGTCTTCTAATTTTAACTTAGGCAATATTTTAGAACTTCATTAGTGTGTTTGCTGAATATGATATTTTTACAGTAGACCAAATATCCTAATTTGTGGAACATAAATTCAAATAAAACAAAAACTCACAAGTTGCCATGATGTCCATAGCTCTATAAGATTCCAAAATGACTTTTTATTGCATCGTAAGAATTATGATGTTATACAGAATGAAAGCACCATAAAAAATCTGGATTTTTTGATATGTAGTATCAGTTCCATTTATTAATGATAGTTATCGTGATATACGCTTCTGTGATAACCCACATATAATATCTGTCCCAAGAATGACATGACCAAAGGCATTTGTAATTATATTTACTTCTGAAAGATTATGGTTTATAGTTAAAACAAAAGAGGCATCCTGTCATTTTCTAAACCCGTTAAATGTGACAGAATCTATTTTTCTGCCAACTTGTGAGGACCAGGCAGAGAGCAAATTTGCTGTGGTCAGCTAAGTGTAACCACTGAGCAGGAAAGTGAATTTAATAATGCATTATTGTTCTTCACTGAAGGTGAACTGTTACAGTGCCTTTGTTATAGCAGACTCTGCCTCTGCTTAGGTTTCCAGATGCTGTGTAGATTACCTGATTAAAATCTCTAATGCATGATAAAATGTACCAGGTATACTTTTCTATTAACATAAATGCATCCATTTTAGGGCCGTAATCCTGAATCTAATTGGAAAATATTTCCAATTAGATTGCCTTGTGAATTCATATTATAAATAAGCATTTGCTATATAGTGTAGAAAAAATGACATGAAAGCAAAAATTCATAAAGCTTATCTTAGGCCAATGGTGAATTATTTTGTTGATACTGAAAAGAAATTTTGAATATTTTCTGATATAATTAAGAACATGATCTTTTAAATCATATTGATTCTATTTTGCATATTTTAAAACAACCTAAAAAATAGAAGAGACAACTGAAACCAGATTCAGTACTTTGATAGTTACATTTTAAAATTCTCCTTTTCCAGTTTTAACTTCTTTTGATGCTTTTTCTTATCAATATATTAACTGTAGAATTTCATAACAGTTTTAGCATTGATTTGGTTGAAAAATGCAGAGTAAAAAGGTAGACTTGGTGTAATTTCTTCTCTTTTTTTCCACATTTAATTAATTAAAAATCGGTGTCAAATAATATTGAAAGAGAACTAGAAAGAAATGCAAACTTCATTTAAGAAATCAAAATGCATGGGGAATCTGTGCAGATAGATTACTTTTATCATTGTAAATTCTTATCTCAATTGAAGCGTCTGTCATTAAGATTTTCTAAGAGTTTATGAAATTTCGCAAGTTGGCTTCAGTTAGCCAAAAATATTATAGATTCATGGTTGAGAATCAAACCAGTTAATTCTGAAGTTATTTCTCAAAGAATTTCTTTTTCTAGTGAGTGTTTCGAAGGAACGATTTCTTGTAATTCATAACTGAAAGGGTGCACACAGCCTACTCTTTGGCGTCACTGCTGAACTTTATGGTAAAGAAGCAAAGAAAAGCATTTTTCTGAATATCAGGAGCACCCATCAATGAATATCACTACGGGCCATAGAACATGCAAGTTCAAGAGGCAGGAGGAAACCAAGAGTTGGTAATCGACTCTGTAATACTGAGGAAAGAGAAATGAATTATAGCGTGATAGCAAAAATAAATATCTAACTATTTCCTAAAATAACTTAAACTCTAATTACTCTGCTAACACTGTTAGTCTCTCCTTTAAAAGAAAAAAAAAAAGGTTACACAAAACTAAAATGCAAAGAATACATGTTTTACTTGACCCTGAAATCTTGATTAAAAATAAAAGCAGAGACCTCTGTAAGATAGGTGCCAAACATTTGATACTGAAGTCCCTTTTAAAGATGATCTTAGGGGTGGCTGGGTGGCTCCTTCAGTTCAGTGTCTGGGTCTTGATTTCAGCTGAGGTCATGATATCAAAGTTTGTGAGATCCAGCCTGGAGTAGTGCTCTGTGCTGACAGTGTGCAGCCTGCTTGGGATTCTCTCACCTGTTTCTCTGCTCTTACTCCGCTCACATTCTGTTTCTCTTTCAAAATAAATAAATATTAGAAAATTAAAGATGTTTTAAAAAACTGGATTAACTGTTGCTTGTACTTCCTAAAAATCTTCAGAAACTCCTTCAAGTTGATGTTTACTGCTCCCCTGAGAAAATTCATGTGACGGTTTGAATATTTAACACTGTTGATTTTTATTAACAGTTGAGGATCCATTGTTTGTTTGTTTGTTTTCCAGCAGATCTAGCGTTAAAGAAGTGAGCCACATGAATCCAGTTCTTTCAGAATCCATCTTCATGAATATCCCCTCACTTGTTAGATTTTTAGTAGCACATTCACTCTATCCGGACAGTAGAGAGCTTTTTGGCCCACTGTAGGTTTTATAGCTGGCCTTGTGGAATTACACTGCTCTTATTTAATAACATCAGAGAACTAAAGGCTACCATAGTGAGAAAAGTAATACTTCTATACCTCCCAAACTAAACCGCACTATTCTTTAATTATGTTAAACTAACTTACTGTAGGTATTATGTTTTTCTATGTAAATAAAGGGTCAGTGTTTGTCCGAGTTCACTGTCTCTTTATTGTGCTCTGAATTGTTGTGTATGTATGAATTCGCTCAGAATTCTTGTGTATGTAGGAAAGACCTTTCCAGGTTTCCTTCACTAGTGCTGCTTCTTCACAGCAGAGTCACTTTTACGTGACATGGTTCCCCTTCCAGGGAAAACAAACAACACAATATGAAACAAAACACTCATAGCACTACACTCATGTATCGCCTTCCTAATGAAATGATGAAATTGAAGATGGCTTTTAGACATTTCATCTTCTAAGTTCAAATAATTATATTTTTAAACTTAGTATCATTTTAACACCTTCCTTTCTCTAGCCATGAAAACAACAATGTGGAATATTTAAATGACGTGGCCTGGGGTGGGGCTTATAGCTTTAAAGGTCAAGAAACAATAGTATGACGTGAGATCCAGTTTATGGGTGATTTTATGTTTGCAGGTCCAGAGAAGTAAGAAAGGGTTCAGTGAAAATGCAGAGGCTGCATATCTGATGCATGAGTTGCATTTTTGGGGGTTATATTTAGACTTATAAGGAAAATGTCAGTATTGCTCATGTATTTATGATTTCAGTAGGAAGAACTTAATGGAAAAGAATGTACATATATATAAAATATATGAATATTTAGTTTTCTATGCAGTCCTAGAAAATGGCAAATGTTTATTGAGCAGCTTCTGTGGATCAAGCCTCATACCAGATATTGGAGATAGAAAGAAACACAGGGCCCTTCATGGAGTACAATTTCTAGGCTTTAAGCCTTGCTGGTTGCAAGAACTCACATTTCCCAAGCCAGTGGCTTTGGGAAAATATTCTTTTGTGTGTTCCGCATGTGCTTCTCTCTCTCTCTCCTTCCTCCTCAACCACAGCTCCCTTCCTTCTGCAGCCTCAGTGAACCCTTTCTCCCCTTTACCACATCCTACCTCTGATGTGGCCTCTTCCTTTAGTGGTGTAGTTTGTTCTGTCAGTCTTCGGGTCAATTTCAGGGTAGGTAGGATGATTTGATTGTTGTCTAGTTGTGTTCGTGGGAGGAGACAAGCCTAGGACCCTCCTACGCTACCACCATCTTCCCTTTCTTTCAAGGAGCACAATTTCTAATAAGAAAAACAAACATGAGTCAAAAGTAAAGTGTAGTGTGATAAATCTATTACAGTGTATTCAAGATGGCATCAAAAAAGAAATCAAGGAACCATCGAAGACTTTATTTTTGTATAGAATTGGACATTGTGATAAAATATATTATGGAAATTTCTTTTTCTCCTCCTCATCCCTCTTTTTCCCCTTCCTTTTTACCGACAAATATTCACTGAAACCTGAGGACCAGGCACTGTGCTAGCTTCTGAGAGATAAAAGTTGAAAGAGATTGTAACAAAGTTCTGCTCTCATGGAGCTATATTCTCATGACACAGATCTATAATAAACAACTAGAAAATAAATTGGGAAGCCAACACAGGAAGGAATATTAGATGTTATTTGGGGCTGTAAGCAGTACCAAATGGGATTCTGTGATAGGAATAGGGCACAGCATCACAAGATAAGGTGGTCCCAAGAGGCCTCTTTGGGGTGATATCTGAACTGAGGACATAATGACAAGGCAAGGGCTAGCAGCCGTGGGAAGTTCAGGAGTTGTAGGGAAGACAGTTTAGGCAAAGGAGCCAGCAAGTTCTCAGGGCTGAAGAAGAACAAGCCTGACATGAAACCTGGTGGCTGGATCATAAAGACTAAGGCAGATAAAAGTGTAAGAAGTCATGAAGGTGGAGAATTCACAATCAGCCCTAGAGTTCTGAGAGGAGAGGGTGTCTCCAGAATGGGTTGAGAAGAGACCACAGTATTCCATAGACTAATCCTTTAACCTAGACCTTTAGGGATAAAATTTCACTTGAAAAAGATTTTTCCTGCTAAAAATATTGGAAACCAATGAGCAAATTGTGTGTGTGTGTGTGTGTGTGTAATAAAACACAAATATAAAATATTTATCATATGTACAAATTATGTATATTTTTCGCTTTTCTTTTAAGTGTTTTAAATTGTGAGATTTCTGAATACATTTCTGACTTTTTAAAAGTTACTTAAATTAGACTCCCAATTGTACTATTTTAAGGGATGTTTAGTTACATCTATATTTGTTTAATTTTTACTAGAATAAAGATTAGGAGGAGCAGATCAATATATTCCTCTTAATCATTTACTTGTGAAATGAGAGCAAATAAAATTCTTTATCAAACAAAACAAATCTAGGGATTAGTCCTTCAAACAAAAATACACTATGTTTACCATTTTCTACCCCAATGTGGTGCAGAATTTTCTTTTACTCTTTACTTCCTGAAGAAACTATCCAACAAACTAAAACGTATGCATTTAAATGAATGTTTTCCATTTAGTTTAGTCAACTTGGGAGAAAATGTTAAGTCATTGTTCAAGACACTTTTTAAATAAATCTTGAGATGGCTTTTTGAATCTTTGGGATATTTATACAAATATTTTCAATTGTCATAAAGTTGCACTAACATTTATGTATTTTGGTAAATTATCAGAAATATATAAAGTGAAGATTGGTGATCTTGACTTCAATAAAGTAAATAAAGTCAGTGCATGAATAAGCTAAGCCATGCAAGTGTTCATTACGAATATTTTCACGCAAAGTATACTCTGTATTAAGGCACTGACTTGGTGAAAAAAGATATTTATCTGATGTAGTTTTAAACTTTTGTAATGCCCAGAATGAAGAAATTTACCATGTAGGTAAAATACGACAAATTTACTGTGTACCTTTCCATATGAAATTTTCTAAGTCTCATCATTTCATTAAAATTTGATAATCACTTTCTCTCCTTTAATTTTGATTATTTAATTAATAAAACTTTTCCAAGCTGAAATAAAAAATTAGTAATATGTTATTTGGAGGTTCTTAAGCTCATGAGAAACCACCTGAAAGTTTTAATTTGTGTGAAGAAAATTTACATCTTTGTACCCATTATGTGTATAAGGTCTAAAAATACAACCAAATGTCTATAAGAAAATTTCTGTAAAGTTTTTTTTTTTTAACATTTATTCATTTTTGAGAGACAGAGAGTCACAGAGCATGAGTGAGGGAGGGACAGAGAGAGAGAAGGAGATACAGAATCCCAAGCAGGCTCCAGGCTCTGAGCCATTAACACAGAGCCCAATGCAGAGCTTGAACACACAGACTGTGAGATAATGACCTGAGCTGATGTCCGACGCCCAACCAGCTGAGCCACCCTGGTACCCCTTTAAAGTTTTCTTATACCAGATTGCCTAGCTGGCTCAGCCAGTTTGGTATGTGACTCTAGATCTCAGGGTTGTGAGTTCAAGCTGCAGGTTGGGCATGGAGACAACTTAATTTTAAAATAAATGAATGAATGAATGAATGAATGAATGAATGAATAAGAAGGCTTTCTTATACGAAATTGGTCCATTGATAGATGAATGAATACAGAAGTTGTGAGATAGATTAGACAGACAGACAGACAGACACGTAGATGATAGATATATAGACAGATAGAGACAGAAATATAAATTATAGAAATATAGTTAGGGACTTATGCTGAGTGAAATAAGTCAGACAGGAAGACAAATACCACATCATTTCTCTGATGTGTGGAATCAAGCAGGAAGGAAGGAAGGAAGGAAGGAAGGAAGGAAGGAAGGAAGGAAGGAAAGAAGGGAGGGAGGAAGGAAGGGAGGGAGGGAGGGAGGGAGGGAAGAAAATTATTCATACATACAGAGTAATAGATTGGTGGTTGCCAGAGGCAGGGAAAGGGGATCAGGGTGGGAGAAATGGGAAATGAAAGGACTATAAATTTGTTTCTAAAAAAAAAAATTAAAAACCTCTTTAATGTTTTCTTAGACTAAACTTTATTCATTTTTTCTTATAGTAAATTTTATGTATCGTGTCTTATACATTGTTATGTCCATTATAATAAACATATTAATATATTGATAATGGTAAGCTTGGTTTTCTAAATATTACTATCATTTCTTACATGTTTATTTATTTATTTATTTATTTATTTATTTATTTATTTGAGAGGGGGGCGGGGAAAGAAAGAAGAGTGAGAATCCCAAGCAGGCTCCACTCTACTAGCACAGAGCCCCACATGGGGCCTGAACTCATGAAGTGTGAGATCATGACCTGGGCCAAAATCAAGAGACAGACACTTAACTGACTGAGCTACACAGACACCACATGTTTTCTAAATGTTATTTTCCTACTTTGTAAAATTTACTAAATTACATAAAGCATTTACACTTATACCGTATTAGTTGTAACTAATGTAACTAATATGTAACATAATTATGCTCAGATATGTTACAGATTGTTTGGGAGCTGGGAAGTCAAAACTTTTCCAAGTGATTTTTAGCTTGTCATGTCAAAGGTGAAAAAAAATCTAGAATTTATCTGGATAATTTATCTACAATTTCAAAAGCATTATTTGTATTGAAAAACTTATTTAGCCATAGACATAAATAAAACTGAAGGCACGATTTGATTTTAGTGAGTCCGTTTAGTAATAAATTTAAACTATTCCTCCTTTTCAATAGTATATATACCATTAAAATGAATTATAACGTTAATATTTTTATAATATTATGTGACAATGGAGTTTAGTTTTTATTTTCATAAACATTACTTTATCTTCAATCATCCCCTGCCTCTGTCAGAAGAGTTTTTTTCTAACCTAAGGTTTAAAATATTATTTTATATTTTCATTTTAAAATCTAGACACTGTTTCTTCATTTCTTTTGTTTCTCACATAGCTGCAATTCCTGAATTCCTGACTTTGAGGACCATCAAACATTGTTCACTCCTTAGAGGCTAAAATATCTGATGTTGATATTTTGGTTAAGTTTAACAGGAGAACTTCAAAGAACTTGAATTTTTTTTCCTTTATGATTTATATTCTTAAGATAATAGATAGGACTCAATGATTCCAAATCCTCAGCAAAGTAAGCGCACAGGTAAGTTAACAAGGATACTTAGATTTTATAAACAAGTATCTGTCTGTTGGTTGTTTTTGGTTTTGGTTTGTTTGTTCTTGTTTTTGGTTTTGTTTTAAGATCTGGTTCTTTCTTTTTTGCTATTAATATTTATATTTTTCTTTCAATTTATGTGCTCTATATTTAGTATACCTTCAGTCTTCTAAGAAAGTAAACAATAATAAAAATATAAATCAACATTGAAAATGTTGCCCTGCATTGACAGAACATTTCAACGATATTTTATCAGTCATTCATTTTTCCCCTGTCAGATGTTGAAATCTTTTACTACCCCTCATATTGCACAGAAATGCAGGCCTACTGATACTGTCTTCTTGTAGCTAAGCCGTGAAGAAGTCAAAATTTCATTTTGTAAAGGCAGTTGTTATGAAGTGTGCCGCAGCCGTAGGTTATTGGTCCTTACTTAGCAGACCCAAAGATAAGATGTCTAATTTCCTGACCAAGATTCTAGCGTGTTTATGTGAGTCTCTCCGTCAGTGCCACGGAGGTGGGGTGGAGAGAGACAGAGAAAGGGTTCCTGTACAAAGACCAATAAAAAATAAACAGGCTGGTGTTCTTCTTTTCAGCACTCTTTTATTCTGGGTACCAACACGTTTTGTAAAATGTGTGAGAGAGAGGAGAGCAAGAGACGGATGACTGAATATGTTTTAGACGCAGAGAATTTCCTAGGGCTAAACAGAGAGAGAAAAGTCGAACTTCTTGTATAAAATGTTGAAAAATGTCGAAAAGATGACATTTAAAGAAAATAAAAGAAAATCATTTAAAATGATTTTAAGAGATTATTTACAATGGCACATTAGAATTTAATATAAACTTCAGATAATTATGGTCAAGTGTTTATAATGATTTCAGTGTTACAGTGCTAACGCCTAAGTTAAAGCATTGAGACATAGTAGGCAGATAAGGGGTCGAGTTTTCTCTGAACTGATTCCAGTTTCATCTCACAGTTTTTTTTCTTCTCTGGTGCTGATTGTTAGATTTGACATACAAAGAATTACATATGAGACATTTTTTATTCTCTTGACAGTTGACCTCCGAATAGACTGATGAGGGAAAAATGCTGAAAAACAATCTTACAAAATATGGTTTGAAGAGCTTTTCTGTGACTCAGTTTCCATTACATACTAACCATTTAAAAGTTCAAAAACTTGTTTAATTAGTTTTGAGAGAGAGAAATAGAGAGAGAGAGCGAGCAGGGGAAGGGTAGGGAGAGGGACAGAGGATCTGAGACAGGCTCCATACACTGAGAGCTGAGAGCCTGATGTGGGGCTTGATCTCACGAACCATGAGATCATGACCTGAGTTGAAGTAGGACGCTTAACCAACTGAGCCACCCAGGAGCTCTATACTAACCATTTAAAAATGTTAATTGATATTGCTTTTTGTATTTTTTTCAAAAATTTTAAACAAAATTTCCAGCAAGTCCCTTTAAAAACAGTGATTTACTGGTGAAAAGTAGTTTATTATGAAATATGTCGTTTCTAATTGGATAAAAGTATTCCCCCGTGTCCCTTGGGTTCACTTGTCACTAATTTTTTAAATATCATGTGTCCCATATGTAGAAACATATATTATAATTTGAAATTAGGCATAGTCTTGTATATTTGTTAATCTGAAAATGTCATTTGACTCCTAAAAATAAAGTTAATGGAGAAATATATCCATATGTAACTTGCTATCATCACCTACATCCCGATTTTTTTAAGATACTAACGCAAACACAAAATGGAAGAGATGATTAGAACTTGTCATGGATTATTAAGACAGAAGTTCTTTTTCTTCAAGCTATTATTATTCTCATGATTCAACCAATTACAGAAAATGGAAACAAGTCAATGGGTATTTACCAAATGCCTACTATAAACCAGGAATCTTTAAGCATATGAACACAGTAGATATTTCATTTTTCATTCAATTCTCCTCAATATCTCTTTTTCATCAATAGTACAAACTTTTCATAATCAACTGTGAGAGAGAGCTAGATTGGTTTTACTTTGGTAAAGATTTTCCAGTTACTTTTGTGAAGTGATGTTGGATAAACCCTTCTGGATTGCTTTTGGTGGAACAGTTTAACGTGTAAACAGTAAAAGTTAAATTGTGGGGTATGAATATCTGAAAAATTAAACTGATCTATAAATTTTGCATTTTCTTTACTCTTTTTCCTCTCTCACTAGTGTTTTTAAAATTAAAACAAATTCTTAGAAATGAAATTTATCTTTTTCACAAACATTCTTGAAAGTTTAGATTTTAATATTATATTCTAGTAATGCAATATGTTTAAAAGCCCCAAAGAACTATTGTCAACTAAATTATCTTTCCAAAATGATAAAAATCTAAAGGCTTAACAATAGTCAGTGCTCAAACCAAGGACTTTATCATTATTTTGTTATCATAGGACTTATAAAAAGTAATTCACTAATATGATTAGTTTATTTTTTGCTTTCTGAATGAATGAGGAAAATGATCATTATAATAACTGCAAGAGTTCATTTGAGTACCTACTATGTGCATTTATGTTAATGTGGTTATGGTTCTTTCTCTGTACAAATATATTACTATATTCATTTTAAGGGTGATGCCTAAAAACTCAGCGTGACAGGACAGGCATTTGAAAGAGCTTTTATTTTCCATTTTACCATCCTGTTTTGAGAACAATATCTCTGAGAACAAACAAGCACAGAAAAGGACAATGCTTATAACAAAATTACTTAAAACCATTAATTTTAGAAATTTAACTCATTTTCCCATAATGTTAGCTTTGCATTTATGTATCGGGGGCTGGTTTGTTTTTACTCATTCCTTTCTTTGTATGTTTTAGTGTTTCAATAGTTAACAGGCCGAGTCCTATTTCTGAGCTCATAAAAAAATAAATTGATGATCTCATTATACAAATTGAATTTATTAGTCGGTGTTTTACTTTGTGCATTTCATTTAAGGTTACTGAATTTCAGGGGCTCCTGGGTGGCTCAGTGGGTTGAGCGTCCAGCTTTGGCTCAGGTTATGATCTCGCCATCTGTGAGTTCAAGCCCACTTCGGGCTCTCTGCAGTCATCATAGAACCCTCTTTGGAACCTCTGTCTCCCTCTCTCTCTGCCCTTTTCCCACTCACATGTGGACATTTTCTCTCTCTCTCTCTCTAAAAAATAAACATTAAAAAGGAGTTTACATAAAAGATTACTAAGTGGCACAATTCATTCTAGATGTCTTCAGCCATAATTTTATGAACTCCTGGTGAATTAGCATTTGACTTTTTCTTTAAATCCCAAGTGTTTATGCAAAGACAAGTATCTGTTCTTTTGTAAAGTTATGTAAGTTCCTCCCTAGCACTTTCTTCATTAGGAGACTGTGAATACGGTGTATATGAAATTCAGTTATGTTCTGAAATAATTTGAATGAATTTAACAATTTATATGTATAATGCATGATGAATATAGCATATATACATACATGATAAATATAGCATAAAATCCAAATAAAACTTATGCTTTGTTAAATTATATAATTCTTCCTGAAAAACTAGAGTTACCTCATTCCTAATAATTATCAAACATAATTACCGTATTTTTGTTATTGTTATTTTATTTATATTTTCTTCTAAATTACTTTACATCTCCTCCCATCTCCATCTGTCCTCCCCCTCATGTTGATCATAAGGAGCAAATAAAACCTGGAAATGATAACCTAAAACCAGCTTAGAAAGATCTTGAGAAATTCTTTCTTTTTCTTTTATTCACATGGAAATAACCTGGAGATGAGATGAAAATTATTTTTATAAATGAAAGATAGGATTTAAGTCTTTGTTTTTTTTATATTGACCTACTCAATAAATACATATTCAGTATAAGTCATTTGACTTACTGTGATATCAAAGTAATAATTTCTAATATTAAGGATTTGTCTTTTTTTAACTACAATATGAGCAGGAAGCATGATTTGCTAGGCTCTCTTTTCTCTTTCCTCTATGAAGTAATTAGAGTAGCACAACTTACCAAGAGGAAACAGAAGGCCTGGAACTGGGAAGGTGGGTCCAGTAGGCAACTGGACAGGTGACTTTAAGAAGGGACTTCAACCTCACCACCTCCCCTTGGAGCTTCTCTGCCAATCCATTTTCTTTCTCTAAAAAGATGTAACTTCTTTTAAAAGCTTAAGGAACATTTAAAAATCTATTTGACTTACTCTAAAAATGTAGGACAACCTTCAGATATTAATAAAGAAGAAAATATGTTTTAAAACAAATGTTCCATGTGAGTTGGAAAATCACAGAATTAACAAAGATACATAGAAACAGTGATCAAAACATGTTTTTCCCTTTCTGCAAGTGCGTATCATGAACTAGAATTGATCATGTGGCACTAGGAGAGCTTTATTTATTGTTCCAGATCCTTCTCTAACCAGTAAAATAAGTAACTAATTTTTCCTCATTGTTTCAAGGCATATGGATCCAAAAACTATTACGTGTTTTCACTGATTGTGTTGTGTCGCTTTTTCAAACTTTTACTACTTCATTTTTCCATCTTTCCATCGTTTTGTATTTATCTTTTATAGTGTGCTTTAATTATATTTCAAAGATCTTTCAAAAAACTCTGCATCAGAGAAAGAGTCAACGTAATGCAAATATTGTTCTTAACTACTACCTAATTTGACAGAAAAGATCTGCATACGGGTCTTTTTCTTTGAGTATTTATAAACTGAAGTTTATTGGTGGGTCCTAATTGCTTACCATCCAGTGGCCATTTCACTAAAATATTGGATGCCGAGTTTTGTTTTCCAAAATGTTTGTTTTCTTCAATATCAGTTGCTTTGTATCTTATCCTTGGAAAGAATCTAAAATATTTACAAGCAGAATGCATACTGTTTGAAACTGTATAATCTCAGTTAATATGTTTAAGGAATCACGATTGGCTCAATTTGCATTTAAAATGCATGGTGATATACAGATCCAGGAAGAGTATACCCTTTGACAAAATAATATATCATAAAGTTTTCTGAAGCCTTAGCAGTATTTTCTAAAGTCATTTGCCTGCGGCATCGCATAGGAGAGAGCACACAGACCTGAAGGCAGATGGATCTGGTCTGGTAACCCCCAATTACCTCACCTATGAGTGGTTTAATAATAGACCAATGGAAATATCCAAATCAAAATATTGTTTGAAGCACTGAGTGAAATCACATAACAATAAAATCAGTATAGCTGCTGGCACATAATAAATGCTTTATTTATTCCTCACCCTCTATTTCCATATTCCCACTCTTTTGTGATAAGCATATATATTTCTGTTGTCATTATCTATTATAATAAATGGCCTCTTCTTAGCCGTATGGTTGTCAATTAAGAAGATTCACTATGTGTGAGACTATGTAAGAATTTACATGCTTATGGGAATGACACTAATTTAACTATTTTTTAACTATTAGTATTAAGAGCTACCATTTATAGAACATTTAGCATGGGACACTTCGTTCCCCACATCATCTGTAATCCTCACAGTAACTTGAAAGATGGATATTATTATCCTTACTTTACAGAAGAGGCTCTGGCAGGTTAAATGACTTTTTCAGGCTGACACAACCATCCTGCAGGGATGATTTGAAATCAAGCATTATGTTTCTAAAATCTGCTTTTTTCCAGAGGCAATATTATTTACTGAAGGAAGTCCCTACCACACAGTTGATGAATTAACATAAACAGGTGAATGAATTGGTTTGCATTCTAAATTCCAGGCTCCTCACCTGAATATATTCACTTTATCTTTGTGTATTTAAAATACGCCTTGGTATAATTATTGAGTTGCTCTGATCAATTTGCTCATGTTCCTATGCTGGAATGAACTCTGTATCAGAACTGAGCTTTGGAAAATACACAGGCATATTTCTGTCTTTTTGTGCTTAATCTCCTTTAAAACATTAATAGAAATGTTGGGTTATTCTTTCTCATGAAATTTTTTATCAGCTTTACAATTTTTAATGCCTACATTCAGGAAGAAGTAATGGTGAACTGTATCTACACTTCAATATTTGACTCACTGTTTGCCATCTAATTGGTGTGTATCATCTTGAGTCATTTGATTATATGCATAAGAGCTAAGGGAACTTTTTAAAAAGTGTTAACAATTCACCAAATGCAGTTCAAAGACCTTTATCTTTTTTTGTCCTTCATAACTTCTATCTTTATGCCATTTGTTTTAGTTTTTACTATCTTCTTCGTCCAGAAAAATAAGTAAAAGCCAATGTTGCTTTTGAAATGGAAAAAAAAATTGTTTCAAATCATTGGCAAAGCTTAATGACTTCTGACTGCTGAGATATGTTAATTTAAGCCAGACCAAATGTTCCTCAGCTGCAAATATTTGGTGTTGTTCACTGGGAACTGGCAAGATTTATGAGGGCCCAGTGGCAAAGACTCTGCTCACAAGCCTCTCATTGTAATTGTTTCCCGTATTCAGTGATGAAGGACTATTAGAGAAGAAAAAACCAACTTTTCAGGGACTAGTCACTTAGACTCAAATCAGATGCTATTTCACCTTTGATTTGCTATGGCACCCTCATGCCATCTAAGTTATCAAAGTCCTTTCAACTTTTTTACCCCAGTTCCAAGAAAATATAATTGGTGACTTTTCAAGGTGTTTTGAAGTGGAAAATAAAAAAAAAATGATTTGCTTTCAGAATTTGTAACTGTGTTAACTATATGATACTTATATTTTAAAAAGTCGTATAGTTAATATCTTATTTAATTACAAGATATTTAAATTATTTTATCAGTTATGTGTAATGCAAATACATACACTTAACATTACTACTTTAACAACATCTTACTGTCTTTTTACAAATTAGTTGAACGATGCATGTAATAGTAACTAAATATATTTTAATCTTCTACATTGATGAATTTATAGCGAGCGGGTTTTATGAACGTGGTTGAAAGCAAGTAATGTTCCGCAAAACAGAAATAGTGTTAGGTACATATGCCTATTTATTTATAATTATTAAATAACTATTTACTGTTTAGAAGTATGAATGAAAGAGAGTGTCTTAAAAATCTCATGAAACTATCTTATAGATGTTAATAACAGATCTAATACCAGATGAATGTAATAGTCAAAGTTTAAACTTCCCATAGAAGAGTTGAGCCTTAGGCAGATTTTAAACCTGAAAGTGGTAGGCAGCCCCAGCAGAGTTCACTGAGAAGACAGGATTTTGATTCAAAGGAAGTCTTAAATGTCTGACAAGAATTGCCAACAAATAGCTTTGTGATAGTAGTACAAACCACCGTGTTCTTCCATAACAGCAAATGTTTATTTTATGTATTCTTTGTAATAGTCATTAAACATATTTATATTATCAGGATAGAACAATACTTCCTTCAAACCTATCGTATTTAAAGCTAAGTCACAATCTAACCTGTATAGGCTGCTTACTATGTGTCAGGCAGTACTTGAAGTTGACGGGTACTAACTTACTTCATCCTAAAATGACTTTTGGAGACAGATGATATTATTATTTATCCCATTTTACAGATTAAGAAACGCATGTGCAGGCAGCATCTGGAGTCCGTATATGTGATCTTAAACCTGAATCTGATATTACTTTTCAACATAGGTTGTCTTTTGGGAACCATGTCACCAATTATTTGCTTCCATTATAATATGATAAGAAAATGGAACTGCTAATGATGAGGAAAAAGACCTTGTGTATTCAAGTGCTTTTTCACATACTCTGAAATTTTATCCATATAAGGAAGGGCTCAGTTAGTAAAATATATAGTGCTTGAAAAAGGATGAATGTATTTGCATTTTTCTTGTGTTTTAGCCTGTAATATCACAAGACT
Organism: Hyaena hyaena; assembly: GCF_003009895.1. Taxonomy (NCBI): domain Eukaryota; kingdom Metazoa; phylum Chordata; class Mammalia; order Carnivora; family Hyaenidae; genus Hyaena; species Hyaena hyaena. Next base: position 1,974,562 of record NW_024080871.1, on the reverse strand, counting down.
TGCTACATATTGTTAAAAGGGTCAGCCTCTGCATTATTCCATATTGAACTCCTTAATTATGTATCTCTGTATAATAAAAGGAAAAGTGCTGACAGAATACAGAAGAAAAATCTAAATTCTTTTCTTGCAATAAATGTGACACAGATTGTATAAAGCAATATTTTTGCCCTTGAAATGTTTAGAAGTATTGACATTCTGTCCACTAAATTGTCAGCTTGTCTTTAAGGTTAGAGCTTCTAAGTTCTTAGCATTTAACAGACTGACATTGATCTCTTGGTTCTTCAAACTTGTGTACCACCAGCAAGCGGGACTTGGTTTTGAAGCAGGGCATTTAAAATGTTGCCCTTGATGATGATACCTCATAATTTCCATCTGCTATGTTAGGATCTTTGCACCAAATTTCCAACCTTTAATTGTGATTCCAAATCTACTACCAGTCTTAAAGTTTTTGATAAACTCAATGTTAGAAAATGTCTTAGGTATTGGACAATTAGGTGGATGACAAGATACAGACACTAAAGCAAAAGGAAGTAACCAATTGATTCTAGTCTGACATATCCTTCAAAACCATATGGATAAGGATGTTCACATTGCTCATTATTATCATTTTGTTTTTGAGTACTTAGGCAGTCGTCATGCCTTCCATAACTTCCAAATTCTGGAAGCATTTCCAAGAAGAAAAATGGCAGACTTTTATTTGTTACTTTTTAAATAAAATATATCAATAGGAAAAATAATTAATAGGATTTTGAAATATATTTATTAGTTTTTGGCAGCCAGACTTTCCAGATAATATTTTCATTGTTCCATTAGTTAGTTAAGGAATCACAACAAGAAATGGCAGTGGATTTTTTTTTTAAAGATTTCTTTGACTCTCTCCACCCACAGGCTCTGAGCAAGGCAGTAAATAGTCCATTTTTGTTAATGAAGCTTCCCTCATACAGCTGGGATTGTTTAATATTTTACGAGTGTTACTTTGTTTTGCTCTCAACGATCTCAGGCAGTTAAGGATTTATGAATCGTGTTTTTCTCAGCCCATCTGCGGTTTCCTATCTTCCCTGGCCTTGAGAATATGTTTAAATTTATTAAAGCGAAGCAAAGGCTCATTATTTCAAAGGAGAGCCAAAGTGACACAGTGAATTGGTTATTAATGGAAAGGCACTGCCATAGGGCGATTGAAATTTAATGATATCCTACAAGAAAAAAATGAGGGTGTCACTTTCCAAAAAGTCATGCTAAATGCCAGCCTTTTTAAGGTCCTGCCGCTAATTTTATGCCTGCGCACAGTAATGTTTTCAAAAGCGTTTAGGAAACACGGACCAGTGACTGTACTGATTATCCTTTTCACCTTCGCGCCTGTTCCAAATGGGTTTGTGCAGTGAGCGATTTAATCTCTAAATATAGGGAACGTTAAAAAAAAAAATAACATTGCTGTTTTTCACAAGCTAAGGGCCTTTTGCAAACCTCCAGAGATGGACTTGCAAATATGCTATCTACATATGCTCTCAGTAAGCCCTCAAACTGGCGGATCACCAAAAAAGAAAAAAAAAATCAATCCCTTAATTTTTATTTCTGTCATTCAAAAGATGTTTTAATGTCAGAGTCGATAAACTATATTTATTAATATTCAGATAACATTCCATTTGGGCTACAAAATAGGATGTGGGGTAATTTTAAGTTTTCCTTATTTAACTTGGGCTCTTTATTGAATTACATTGTTGAAGTACCAAAATACCACTCCTTTATCTCGCCCCATTTAATGCAAACCAGAGACATCTATCTATTAGCAGGAACACTGTTGATATATTGAACCATTCCTTTTTGAGTTACTGACTCAGTGGTTTCCTGTATTAATTGAAATACCCATAAATTATTTGTAAAGTTATTTCAGATTTTTCTAGAAAAAAAGTGTTGACATGAAATATACCAATCATGCTTCAGGATGCTCAATTGTATTCCATAAGGATTCTTGAATGCGTGCTTTCCCTTTTAGAGTTTTTGCTTAATTCGAATTATCCTGCCCCGTGTCGTAATTATGGTCCTAACATTTTGCCTCTGTATCTCTTGCAAATATGTTATTGCTATTTGAAGAGGGTTGACTGGGTACATCTCTAAAAATGGAACCGTTTATATTTAGGGTTCTTGTTCGATTAGACATGAGATTTAGCAACTTAAGCAACACATTAATTACATGAAGTAAATATGAACAATTTTAATGCAGGAACAGACATGGGTCCAGTTTTGATGCATCTTTACTTACTACCTCTGAATATAAACTAAAATGTAAATGGTGCATTTGACAGGCACTGTAGTAACATATAATTTTCTCATACTGCATCTGGTAATATTAAATTGTCTACTGGTGGCAAACATACTCCTGGATGTAGAAAGCATGAGTTATTTTCCCTGTTTTAGAGCAAAGTATATTATTCAAGAATTTCTGAAATTAATTTTTAAAAATTAAATTTACACCCAATTCAAGATGACGTTAACAAGATTTTATAACTTGTGATCACACTTTGGGGAACTTTTCATTTATTCCAGGTCAGAGTGTGAATCTGAATAGATGAGAAAAATGTTCATATCTAAGAGACAGTAATGCGTCTTAGAGGAGAAAAATCACTTGGAAGAGGGTGTCAAGGATCCACAATTTAAGTTTCTCTGGGTCCTTCCTCTCCTATAACAGAAACTTATCATTCTATAATCTTCGTAACAAAGACATAAACACTTCAGCTACATATATTTTGATTGTTTCACGACAGTTTACTGGAGGCTGAGCAATGACAGATTTCTTCATTGTCTTTTTGCCAAAATTTGTCCTTTAAGTCATTTTTGTTGACTGCCCCTTTTAGCAGCTCACCTCACAATGAGAGAGAAGACAATTAATGGGAGGGTGATTTATCACTGCCAAAAACTGTCAAGGACTTCAGTTGTAGCTAGAGAAAAAGCAATTTCACATTATGGCATTTCATTCTGAATACATTGTATTTACAGCTCACAGTTTTATTTTCAGAGCCTATTATCAGGTGAAACAGTTGCATCTGAAATGTTGTTTGTGACATAGGTGACCTGTTAGGATTTGATAAGTATTTACGCCAGAGCACAAGGGGCTCACACATCTGCTGTTGGCAGAAGCAATGGAAAAAAATAACCTGGAAATGAGGCGTTTGATTTTTCTGGTTCCTACACTCGAGCATCTGTTGCTATAATTAAGTGGCATTCAGTAATTGCAGAGCAATGGTGAAATAAACATATGCATTCTTGCCAGCTTTTAGGATTTGGTGTCCTTACAGTAGGAGAGACAAGCAAAGTGACTTCAATAAGAACAAAGGGTTTTGTAGCAAAGTTTAACAGTTAACTTTTAGGTAGAAAAGGGGAAAAAATTCAAGTCAGTCAGCAAACAATTTCGTCAGCAAGTAAGATGGTATATAGTTTTAGAATAAGGAAGTCTCTGCCACATTCAACCTTTGGAATGAACTTTTCATCTGTAACACTATCAAATGGGTTAAACATCATAAGTTATATCATGGAGGAATAAAAGAATAACAAAAGTATGGTTATTCCTGATCTTAATGGTACTGTGCCATGAAAAAGAGATTATAGTGGAATTCATTTAAAAGCCAAAGGTTTTACATGTTTATTTAGTAAGTTGTAAAACATTAGTATATTTGCACTGATCTTGATTTTTAAAAAGAATAAGATGCATTATTTGGGGCCAAAGTGGTGCTCTCATCAAAATAGCTAGAAAGTGGTTTTCAAGAAGGGGGCAAGTGGTGGGAAGGGCCGTAGGGGAACTAGAAGCACTTTTTTGAATTACAGTCCACTAGCCTCACTCCCGTTCTCCAGGTGCTTCTGAGATTTGTATTTCCATGTGAAGGTACCGGTTTGGAAAAGCTCCCAGGATGTGTCCCAGGGTGTTCTTGTCCTCACGAACTTTGTACGCATGTCTTGCCCGTGAAACAAATAATTATTTATATGAGCAGATCTTGATAGTGCCTTGCTTCTGAATACTGTATATGTTGACTACAGTTCTGTGGTCAATGTGCTTTATGTTCCATTCGTTATTTGGAACAATCCAGTTTCTTCCACACAGTAGAGCAATTTGAATTTGGTTGTTATACTGTAGTAGTTTGCAGTTTCCTGGAAATGTCACATGATAAATTCTATTGTGCTATAAATACCAACAAAACAATGACTTTTGAAATGAGAAGAAAATGTGAACTTTAAGCTCTCTTGAAATTAAAGTATTAACATTTATTTTTAAGCTTTGAATGGATTTGTTATTATTAGTAAGGACAGTATGGTGGCTAACTACTAAACTAAGTTTTAGTGAGAGACTCTTCCTCTGCATGGCCATTTGAGAGGGGACGTAGGGTTAAATATCCTGTAGAAGCTGATCACATGTGATTTGGCATTTTTACCTGATACTTTGGCATCAGGTGATTGCTTAACTTTCTGGGTGAAGAGAAAACATGAGGAGTCAACCATGAAGAGATGAAAATGATGGATTATAGCTTCAGAATGTCAACAAATGTTGTGTCTGCTTACAAGAAAGCCTATAGAAACAATAGTTTTCCTTGAGTTTGAAAGATTAAAAGATTATCATTTAACTTTTTCCCCCCAAGAGGTGGCTTTAAAGTGTGCTTTAAAATACGTTTAATATTTTTAATTTCCATTGAACTTGTATTAGATACAAATGAGATTTAAAGCTATAATAAATCTGCATGCATTTATATACCTATAGATGTTATCTAATCTGTATCATCTATATTCATGTGTATATTATATATGGGAAAGTCATGGCCTATGTTAGAAAAAAAAAACAGAAAGAAAACTATCATCTCTACCCCCCATTTGTTTGCAAAGGATTAACTAATCCCAGCAAACTTTTATATAGAACATCCTATATGTCAAGTATCTTCCTAAATACTAGGCATAATAACTCACCCCTCATGGCAAGTTTTGTGGGTTACTCTCATCATCTCCATTTTACAGAGAAGACAAGACAGAGCCCAAGGTCACGTGGCTCGTAGGTAGAAGACAGATCTGGGAATTGAGGCCCAGCAGTTTCCCTCCAGGGTCCATGCTCTTAACTATGATGCCATTTATTTAACATAATGACTGGGACAGACATGTTCTCTGGACACTTATAGACAGAGCTTGGAAATGACTTAGCTGCAATGTATACATTCTCCATAAGTGGGGAATAGAGTGTGTGTGTATACCCCATCTGTAAAACAATCTTGTTCTGCCTATATACATGCCTGCCAAATTTACCTCCTTACCCAACCAACTCCTCCCGTGTTATATTATTGGAATAAATGCTATGATACTGATTTAAAAGTTTCCTCCGTACTTACTTCAAAGGTATGGATCTCTGTAGTTTTATATGCTTCCTAGTGTTAGAGACAAACTCCCATTATTTCAATCTCCTCTTAAGTCTGCTTGTCTTACTTGGATGAACTATTCCCTGATACATATTCTCTAATTTTATATATAATTGTTTAACATAATTTTTCTGTATATATCATCCAATCTTTATATATTTTAGACTAGTTTTTTTTTGTTATAATCAATCACTTATTGCTACCATTCTCATTTTGTCTGTGTGTTTGTACTAGATTTCTGAAGCCTTGTTAACTTACCCTTTCAGTCTTATATATGATTACCTTCTTTAATTTTCCCTCATAATTCTTTTTTCTTTCACCTTCCCTAAATTCTTTTTTACACTTTTGGGGATAAGCCTCAACTTATCTCTGTGTTTTCCATTTATGGGGCAATTTTTTTTCCTCCAGGGCCTCATGAGTTTGTGATGTGATGGCAAGAGCATGGCATTGTCACATATAATCTTAACAATACTATTCTGCAATTGGTACTGTTTTATCTACATTATAATGGTGATGAAATTGAGGTTTAGAGAGGATTGACAGATTTTTTGAGACTCAGACATAATCAGGAAGAAACTCAAGTTTGAACTCCTTTTGTGTCTTTTCTCTCTAAATTGCCTTACCATATCTTTAACCTTATTTCAATGTATAGTCCGTTTTTCTTTACCTTTTTTTTTTTTTTTTTTTTTTGAGAAAGAGAAGAGCGTGGGAGGGGCAGAGGAGGAAGGAGAGAGAGAATCTTAAGCAGGCTCCATACCCAGCATGTGGCCTGGTGCAGGACTCAATCTCACAACTATGAGATTGTGATTTAAGCCAAAACCAAGAGTTGGATGCTTAACTGACTAAACCACTCAGGCACTTCACTAAAATCCTTTTATTAATGGAAATATTAGGAATGATAAGTAATGGTGATTATGGAGGCCAGATAAATTTGCTGTTTTAACTGTATATCAGTATCAATTCCTATGCCAGTGTTTAATCCTACACATTCATGTAGGCTATGCGGATTAGGACTGAAAAATTTGAACAATATGTTATCTGAAACATTATTCCTAAAGTATTACACAATGCTCATAAGTATTGCTTTTATCAGTTTTGAATCCAATTGATGTTTCTTTAACAAAAGCTTTAACATTCTTTGTTTTGGGGGCACCTAGGTGGCTCAATCAGGTAATAAGCTCATCTGACTTTTGGCTTCAGCTCAGGTCATGATCTAAGGGTTCCAGAGTTTGAGCCCCTTATTGGGCTCTATGCTGACAGCACAGAGTGTGCTTTGGATTCTCTCTCTGCCCTTTCCTCACTGGCTCTCTCTCTCTGTCTCTCAAAACAAATTAAAACATCAAAAATAAAATAATTTGTTTTGTTCTTATGTTATTTTTAGAACAATTTGTTAATAAAAATGTTAAAATATGAACAGAAATAATACTTACCTAAAGGAAATTACTGTATATAGTAGAGCATAATGGTTGGAACTGTGAGCCCTGGACCCAGGGAAACTTTGATTTTACCTCCTGCTCGGTGGCATAGTGTGTGCTATTAAATTGTGATGCTCCCTTAGCTACATTAATCCTCATTTTCCAAGTGTGAAAAATGGGAATAATAAGTTTCTGCTGAAGGGGGAAGTTGTAAGAATAAGTGAATAGAGTATAGATATGGGTGAATGTTGTTTCTATCATCTTTCTTCATCATCAGTCATCTCTGAACCAGGCAGCCACAAATTTACCAGCAGGTTATGTTCCAAAAATTCACATGTGCATTGTTTGAAAGTTGAAACTTCCTTTTCCCCCATAGAATAACATCATAAATATAGGTTAACACTAATTGAAAGAATACTATCAGCTCATTAGTGATACTCTCTAAATTTGTTATGGGTTAAATAGGATCCCTGGAAAAGCCAGAGCTAGACTATTTGAAACAGTCATAATAAAAGATGCTACTAATCCTCTTGGATAACACAGGAGTCAGCAAACTTTCTCTGTTAAAGGCCAGATAGTAAATATCTTAGGCTTTGGGGGCCATATGGCCTCTGTCATAATTCTTCAGATCTACTGTTAAGAGTTCTAAAGCAGCCATAGATTATGTACACATGAATGATTGTGGCTCTGTTCCAATAAAACTTTATGGACACTGAAATTTGAGTTTTATGTAATTTTTAGGTGTCACAAAATATTATTCCTCTTTTTATTTTATTTTGTCAATAATTTCAAAATGCGAAAAACATTGTTTGCTCATGGGCTATGTCTGATCAGAAATATGATATTGTCTCTTCTGAACTTTTTCCCTAAAATACTGTACTTCTCTCATCTTTGTCGGCATTTCGTCTCTCAGGGATCTGAAAGGTTCTAAAATTTGAAGATTGATTATTTATACTTAAAGTTCAATGACCCATGGTCTAGGACAGAGTGTTGATAACCTGGAATTTGATTCAAAAGTCTGAGTATAAGACCACCATTATAACTTAGTAGTAATCTGCTTTGGTGCAAGCCAGTTAAACTCCACGAGCCCAGACTTCTCGTATTGAAAGAGGGGGATATCTCATAGCTCACAGGGCTGCTGTAAGAAACAAATGGAACACTATTTTCTGTGATCACTAATTAAAGGGCACATTCGACTCATGTCGAATGAGGGACATGAGTACCTCACTCTGTGATGGTTTCCAGTATCTGTGCTGTGGGTCCTGTGCCAGGTTGCTAGGGCGCCCAGAACAAAATTCTATAGACTGGGTGGCCTAAACAATAGAGCTTTATTTTCTTACAGTTATGGCAACCAGAAGTCCCAAATCAGGCTGTGGCAGTTTAGTTTTTGCTGACCTGAGTCTCCTTGGCTTGCAGGCACCACCTTCTCACGATGTCCTCACATAGCCTTTCCTCTGTGCTGGCTTCTCTGGCATTTCTTCCTCTTCCTATGAGCCAGCTCAATTGGATAAGAGCCCCACCTTTTCAATCTCATTTAACCTTAGTTATCCCCTTAAAGACCCTCTCTCCAAATACAGTCTCAATGCAGATTAGGGTGTCAGAATATGAATTTTGGGGAGACACAGCTCTTTATCAGTCTATGACAGTCCTATAGTAATGGCTAACTTGTCCATTAACCAACATAGGTAATAAGCTAAATACCCGTAAGTAAAAGACACAGTAATATAGAGAAGTAGACAATGTGACCATAAGGTTGCATTTTAATAGTTTGCTTAATCTCAAAATTCAACATCTGTGTTATTTCAATCTGAGATAAATCTAAATAGAATTATATGGCATTAAATTTTTGTTATACTCTTTTTTGCACTGACTATAGCAAAATATAATGCCAAGGAGTAAATTAATTTCCTTTATAGAGACTGATTTTTGACCCGAGTAAGGTTAAAACAGCAAAAGCTTTTAACTCTAGGAAAATGAGTATTGCTTCAGGACTTCTGGCTGTTTATGTGAAAAATTTTTGCCAAGGTATCCAATATTGTTTTCCCTAATGCTCTTTTCTTCTTTTTACTTTCCTTCACTGAAGATCAGAATAGTTCCTAAATGTTTGTTTTCTATCTATCATATAGACCTTTTTGCCTTTAGTTGAAAAAGTTATGTGTCAAATACTATTCATGGTATTGCTTTTGGTGCAGGAAAACAAATTGCTTTGGAAATAATTAACCTCAAGGCAATTTACATAGGACTATTTTGATAGTCAACAAAAATTTTTGGTTTTTAGTTTTTTTTAAATTCTTTATTATTTTGTTTCTACACATGTGAGTAGGGGAGGTACCAGAGGGAAAGGGAAAGATAGAATCTTAAGCTGGCTCCAAAGCCAGGGCAAAGATCTCACTACCTTGAGATCTTGACCTGAACCAAAATCAAGAGTCAGATGCTTAACTGACTGAGCCACCCAGGCAACCCTCAACAAAAAATTTTAAATCCTGATTATTCCCCAGGATTCACTACTTTTGTGAAATAGTCCTCATATATTTCAGAATGTTTTTGTTTTTCATAAACAGGTGCATCAATGTTAGTTTAATCCATATGTATTTGGTGTTTAGACAAAACATGGTGAAAGATAATGTAGACTTAAAACTGTAGAAGCCTTACCCAAAGCATAGACTGACAGGTGTTTAATGGACACACATTTATAATCAAGTCCCTGTTGACAACCATTACTTGAAGAGTCAGTTAGATAGTTAATTTCTAAATTCTCCTAAGCCAAAAAGTGGCAGTTGAGTTAATTTTGTCAATAATGTGTAGATTCATGTTATGGGATGTAGTTTGCTAAGAACCTAGTGGAGGCCATAGAAGTAATTTTAATTGAGATTTTTACAACCATTTGATAACAGTGTTTTGATCACTGTAGTTAGGGCAGGATTCCAACAGTGGCCATAAAATCTGTGACTAATCCACTGAGTCACCCAGTCCCTGTCATATATTGTTTAATGGCCCATGCTGCCAGGAATTATTATCACTTTCTAGTGATAGTTTTTAAAGAGAGGAACTTTGTGGACACAAAAGATGAATATAAGATGAAAACTTATGTTTATAAAGGCAGTTAATAAAACATCTCTTCACTAAGTATATGATAGAGTTTACTCATTTCTAATGACTGTTCAGATTTATAAATTACATATATATGTATATGTATAAATATATATTTGTGTATATGTGTATATATGATACGATGAATATTCTAACTTTCCTTGGTTAATGTTTGCAGGGCACTTACAGATGCTAGAATAATCTCTAATGTTTTTGCTCAATCTGCTCTGGAGATGGATGAAATAAATAGTTTAAACTAATTAATGTAACACCAGCTGTTACAAGTGCTTGGCAGACGTCTGTGCGTTTTGATGGGCAGGGAGCGGCTGTTGTACTTGACTTTATTTTAGTACAATGTTGATCACAGTGTAAGCTGGAATAAATGACAAGCCAAAAGAAGAAACAGAGGATGCATTTCATGTAATGCAAAATAAAAACCATCTTCTTCTCTAAAAACATATAATTTTTAAAGCTTAGGGATGTAGAGATTGTTGTGTGGGGGTTCATCAAGTCATAAGGCCCTTGTCACTGCTAGGTTAAACATGCCCAAAAACTCTATGCTGCAGATAAAAAAGCTGCTAAGATGTAGGTACGTGATCTTGGACACTGCCCTTGGTTTTGCCAAAGAACCTATTGGAGTTGCAGGTATGCAGTGTCAGTTAGATGTTTGAGACCCTCTTTCTGCTAATTAAATGTCTTTAGGAAAAAAAAATAAGAGAGGTTGTAGTCCTCTGGAACAGGTTGGGAAATCACTGTTATTATATTATTTTAGCAAGAGGAAAGGAGGTTTTGAGTTTTATTGCTTGGTGATTATGAATGTTATTAATTTCAAGTTTCTGTGGGGTACAGGGGCATACTTCTTAGATATCTGATTCCTATATGAATTTTCTTTAAAAAAAAAAAAAAAGAATTTTCAGCCCACAAACCCTAAGCAGGGATCATCTACTGAAATAACTCTCCTCATGAGGAGAGTTTCCTTTGTGATCCTACAATGGAGAAAAATGTTTCTGCCCATATGCTTGTAGTTTCCATATACCTAAGAAGTTTCCATGGCCTCCTCACTTCTGTTTTAAAGTTGGAGGGCAGAATCCTTGTGCTCTGACAGAGAAACAGTGGTTGTTATCTCAGTATGTGCCAGCATTAAGATAACAGTGTCATTGTACAGATTGTTACCCTGTGAATTTGTCTAATAAGTTATTACAACGTGAGCTGAACAGATGGCAAGTGTGCTCCTGAAAGAACTGATGGATGGGATATGATGTCATCAATGAGATGACAAGGTTCACAAGGTACTTGACCTCCAAGAATAAGTCCTAACTGGTTAGAATTCTAAATGGTGAACTTTGGTGACACTAGCTAAATGGGAAATATGTGCAATTTGTATTTCTTTATGGTGGTGTTTACCCCCTTCACTGAACTCCACATAATGGGATTTTGTCCCTGAAGACTCAGAGATATTGTTGGAGGGTTGCACCCTGTAACCTTCTGAGGATTTCAAATACAAATCCACACATCTAAACTTTAACAAAATCACAGCAAATGTTATTTATGAAGTCAGGTTCAGAGCTTTCCCTCTTTTATATGTATATATGCAGAAAGAACTTAGTTAAGACATCCCATTAATTTTAACATGTTATCACAAAATAGCAAAGTGCTGACTCCATGAAAATATTCAGTGCATAAAATTAAACTTTTATATTTTCATTAAAATATATTTCTATATATACAAGCCTAAAATAAGCTGTCAGAGATCCTGATGTTGTCTTTATATTTTAATTATGACTTTACTTGCACTTACAGGTGACAAACCTAAACACATTAACATTTTTATTTCAATATTATCATTTTAAAATTTCAAATGACTCCGGAATCTGTTTCGTATCACCTATATGATCTGATCTCAGCAAATCTATTCTGGACAGAGATCAGAACAAGTATGATTACAGATACAGGGACTCAGAGGAAACATGGGCAGAACATGATAATAGGCTATATGCATTGTGTGAAATCAACTAACCAAAAAACCCACAACTATTTAGAACTGTTTTGTGGAGAGAAAGTTGCCTGATTAAAAGACATGTCCAAGAAGAAGACATTTAAATGTATGGAAGAAAGGACCAAGCAACAAAGCATGAACTCCCTCTTTTGAACATTCTCACATCAGATTTTATGCACTAAGCTGACAAGAATTCTAAGGTCTAACAAAAATAAATTATCATAAGATGGTGGGATGCATTGTTGTTTCTGTTCATTTCGAATAACCGAGCTCAGGTTATTAATAATGAAGATGTTTTAAGAAATAAGGCCAGTATCTTTTTATTGAAGGAGATGAAAGAAATATACATACGTAACTGTGAGTAACATAAAGAATAGGCATGTTTCTGTGGCATATTCTGGAAGAGTTGTTAAGTGCTGGGAATAGCAATTTGATTATGAGATATATTGTCATATCCATATATATCAATGCTATCAGATGTTAAAGAGAAAAGAGAGAGATAATATCTGTAGCTCAGAAATAAATGATGTTATGAAAATAATGATTTTATCAACTAAATGAATTTACAGTGAAATAAATTACCCCATGAAGTTTATTCATTTTGTACCTTTATAAGAATCTGTAGAAGCAGGAGAAGATGCAGAGATGTAGCATGTTAATTTATTCCATATTTTTTATATAAATTCTAACTGTAAATAAAGTACTGAGGGTTTCTTAATGACTTTAAGTTGACAGCGAAAGTTTAGCCTATAGTTGCAAATGTTATAACAATGAATTAATTTTAGAGCAATTACTATGGTAATATAGATTATAATTTAGATTCAGTCTTATCTCTTTGGATATATCAAAGCCTATATGTTTAAACCAGATCTAAACTTTAGAAGCTTATACTATCATGTGTTAATATTGCCTGGATGATTAGCATAATTAAACAGTATTCTGTCAATGTATATCAAGTGATCAAGAGAGCTTATGAAATTATTTGATAAATTATTCAAATGGATTTGCTATTTTAATATAAATGAAATAAACAGAACCCATATCTCATACCACATTGACACTCAGTATTGATTATATGGCTAAACCATTTTCAGGGGCTGACTTTACTTAATCTGATCTCTTTTTCTGTCTGAGGCAGATAAAATATTAATACAAGGTAAATGAGTGCTCACTGAACTTGCCATATGGCCCCTGTAGAGGACAGAGGGGCCTGGGCAGCCTATGGACTTGCCATATGGGCCTAGAGGGAAAAGGTAAGTATTACACAGAGAACAAATCTACCATATGGACTGGGTGGAGCACTTGAGACTCTAAACACTTCCTTATACTGGGGCATTTTCACAAAAGAATAAAAAACACATAAATAATACATTATACAAAAACCCTTGAAAATGGATCAATTGTTTAGATTTAATATGATGCTTTCAAGCGATGTCCAAAGCATATAAATAATCATGGTTTACTTTGAAATGGCAGAGAGGATCATCAATCATTTACCCCTGACATTTTTACATTGCATTTAACATCTGTTCCATAATAGCATGGTACAGTAATATACTTAACATCATATTACACACTGAACCTAAACAAATAAATATAACACTAAATTAGAGTTTCTGAAAGTCTGCCTTGCTTCTACTAATATTTTTGCAAATACTGAATTATCTACCCCTTCCATCACTTGAATTTTTTGTTATTATATACAGCAGATGAAATTAAGCAAATGGCAAAAGCAATTTTCTTGGTACAATCAAACCTCATTAATTTGGTTTCTGCTAATATGGAATTTATGATAATTTAGCTTGGGCTTGATAAAGTTTACCTTTGTACTAGATATAAAGAAAAGATTTGCTAAGCCAATCATTAGTATAAACAAGATTACAATGAGCATGTTTAACCCACTTAAGAGAGCATACTTTTAAAGGATTTTAACACATTAATTGAATGCAAATATATACTGCTAATAACAAATGAGTCCAATTTAGTCTTTGAAACAGGTCTTGTAGTACCTGAATTTGCTAGCAGATGGTTCCAATTACTGTGTATACTTCTCAGTCTGTGCATATTTCTTTTCAGTGTTCTATTACTTATACTTGTGTTGAATTGAAGCCTAGTCATTTCCACTCATCACTATCTCATTTTATTTTCCAAAGTGTCTATATCTCTGTTTTCATACTTTTCTAGGAAGAATAATTCTTAAGAGAGAGAGAGAGGGAGGGAGAGAAGGAGGGAGGTTACGTTTCTAGATTTTCTTTAAAGGCATAATGATTCTTTTGTGGGTTACTTTTTTTTTTTTTTAGTTTATTTATTTATTCTGAGAGAGAGAGTGAGGCACAAGCAGGGAAGGGGCAGAGAGAGGGAGAGAGAGAATCCCAAGCAGGCTCTGTGCTGTCAGTGCAGAGCCAACATGGGGCTCAATCTCACAGAACACGAGATCATAACCTGAGCTGAAACCAAGAGTCAGACGCTTAACCAAATGAGCCATCCAGACACCCCTCTTTGGCAGGTTTCTTAAATTAAAAAAAAAAAAAAAAAGCCTCTAATAATCAATTCAGAAACACAATAATTTGACAAATGTGGATACATTTGATTGCATTTGAAGTTGTTCTGCACAATTCTTTGTGGGTAATCTACACATGAAAACATTAACATTTATTTATACAGGGCTTTTATAGCTTTAGGATTTGATAGCATTGTATTGAGTTTGTTCACACTTTAGAATCCAAGGAAGGTTTGTCAGAGAACAAAATGATCCAAATCATTAGTCTATTAGACTAAATCTTTATGTTTCCTGCCACTTCAGTGGTCTATCCTCAGGCCTCATCAGGTGACATTTCACTTTTTCCTCTTTGTTCTGGTATTTTTCTCTTCTTCTATGTTTGCCTCCTATCTCTCTAGAGGAGAAGCAGGGATTCTCCCTCTATGCCGTTAATTTTTCTCTTTCTTCATAATGGGTGCTGCTTACTTCATGTGGTAAACCAACCAAACAAATGAACAAAAATCACCATATTCACTTTCTACAAAACCTTAGATATGAGGAACATGATGTAGAGTCAGGATATTGAAACAGATCGGTGGCAAGAAAGTTCTGGCAGGTGGTAGGTGATAATTGAAGGCCTGTAAGTGGTAATGATAGGCAAAAGTGAAGTTCTGGGGGAAAAATACACACACACATATGCATACACACATATATACTATAGTGGGGGCATCTGACCATGGAGAATTGGTTTCTGGGTTAGATTTCCAGAAACAGAAAGGCTGAGAGGGGAAGGCCCAGGGAAACAAAGTTATTGAACATGGAACCAAGATACAGGTTCTGGAACAAGATGGGCCACAGTAAGAACATTAGGGATAATTCCCATAGGGAAACAAAGCAGGAATACAATTATTAAAATCAATACCCAAGGCCAGAGCAGATCAGTAAAGACAAATTGAGACTGCATGTTTGCTTGTTTAATCTCTTAGCTTGATGTGCTTTTATTACTCCTTCTACTGATTCCAATTATTGGTTTCAGTGATTTCTCGTGTTTGAATCTCTAGTCAGGAGCCAAATGGCATGTGTATAGAGGCAAGGGAAAGTAGAAAAGGTAATTATCACAGATCTAGATTTGTATCTATAAGGACTCAGAGTGGTGTTACTTTCTTTTTTCTATTTGTTATTTGTGTCTCATACTTTTTTCTTATTCAGAAAGCAAATAGAAATTCTTGGTTTAAAGTCTTGATAAGTAAAACGAACCTTTATTTCAAAGAAAACATCATCAAGTATTTAAGTTCACTCCACCCCATACCCTGCTGTATTGTAGAGGGTCTTCTTTCTCATTTTCTTAGTTTGGTTAATGGCAGGTACTTTTTCCTGGATCTCTGTCACACAAACTAAAACTTTCTCTTTGATTTCTACTACTTCCTCAGGCCACACTTTAGTTTCTATGACCTTCTTGCCAATATTTCTAGAACTGGAGTTCATACCAAGTTGATAAAAAGGCTTTAAATAGTAGATTTCTAAATGGGGCTGCAACCACAATACTCCTATTTCTTCTATACTCATGCTCTCATTGCCCACTAACAATTTTCTAGAATTTTCATCGAAGTGAGGATTAGGACTGGTCATGGGCCTTTCTCACTGTTCCCTGTCAGTATTATTCCTACAAAAACTTCATGAGATTTAGAACCAGATAAGTTAGTGCTGTAGAAAGACCCTAAATGGTGAAATAGCATAAGTGTGATTTCAAATTCTGTCCATGTCCTTGTAGGAAAATCAAACAGTCTCTTTAAGATTCTGTCTTTTCTTATGGTGAAAAAGGATAATACTAAGCAAGATTGTTCTGTGAGAATAACATAAAATAATGCACTCAGAGGTCTTATACGTAGATAAAATAAGCATTTTACTGCAACATTGTTTATCATACCAAACATTTTGGAACCAATTGAACACTGCAATAGAAGAATGAATAAATAAAAGCATAGTGGTATGAAGTAATTTCATACAGCACTTCAAATGAATAAATAGATCTATGGGAACCAACTTAGAGAAGTCTCAAAGCACAATAAAAGTTGGAAAAAAGATACTAACATTATCATGTTATTTATGTAAACTTAACTCAAAATCATGTTGAATGTTTCTCATGGTTGCATATAAATATAGATATATTCAGATCTGTATTTCTACGTACTCTCTGTAGCTATATGAACCAGAATGAAACAATACCAATTCATCATTTTAGTTTACTCTGAGAAGAAAGAATGGAATGGAATTGAGATTAACAAGATGATAGAAGGAGCAGCTGTGGAATTGGGTAATTAAGTGTTCGTTTTTTGGACATGTGAATTTCAAGAGGCCTATTAGAGATCCCAGTGGAGATTTGAGTCCAGAGATGAGGGCAGTACAGGCAAAAGGTCTGGGCTAAAGATATAAATTTTGGAGCCATCAACATATAGATGGTATTTAAAGGCGTGGGTCTGAATGAGATCATGAGGGAATGCGTATAGCAAAGAGAAAAGGTCAGAAGGTATCCTGTAATATTTTGAGCTTGAAAAGATTGGATAAAAAAGAAACTCAATAAAGAGATTATGAATAAGCTGCCGTTGAGGTTTGGGGACAACAAGAGAGAGAGGTGACCTGGAAACCAAGTGAAGAAAGTATTTCAAGAACGAAGGAA
Organism: Hyaena hyaena; assembly: GCF_003009895.1. NCBI lineage: Eukaryota > Metazoa > Chordata > Mammalia > Carnivora > Hyaenidae > Hyaena > Hyaena hyaena. The sequence goes on along the minus strand of NW_024080871.1, from coordinate 1,957,518 downwards.
TGATCAACGTGTCCAGGGCTGCTGATAAGTCAAGTAAGGGGAGGTCTGAGAATCAACTATCTGTTTTGGTAATGTTTATGTCACGGTTGATTTTGGAAAAAAAAAAAAAAAAGTAGTTTTATTAGAAAGGGAGGAATAAAAACTGACTAGAGTGAGTTCAAGATTAAGTCAAGAGAAGAAGGTGAAGTTACAGAGTATACATAACACTTGAGAAGGGATATGAAAACTTGGGGCTGTAATTGAAGGAAAGGATGATACCAAGGGAGATTTTCTTTTTTAGAAGATGGGATGTAACACAAAATGTTTATATACATTTAGAATTATTCAGTAAAGAGGGAAAAATTCTATAAAGAGGGCACATTTTCAGAAACTTTATCCTAATTATTTAGGAAATGAGACAGAGAAAAGAATGGCTTAGTCAATATCCTTTATTTTTGAAAAGCTTGATCTAGAATCCAGATTGAATAGCACAGAGAAACTATAACCAGCTTTTCCCCTCAGAATTTGAAACTCCATGTTTAGGATACAGATAAACTCAAATTACAGTCAAGTAAACAAATAACGATGTGATGTTTAGCATATCTCTCTTTAAGTATATATAGCCTACATCCAAAATGATACAAAGAGGTACATGTTATTCTTTTGCTTTATCTTTCTAAGAGAAAATAAAAATAGTGAAAGTAAGCATCATGAGAGTTCAAGAGAGACAAAGCCCAAGATAGATGAAGAGATGGTAAGAAAAGTCTTGGCTATTTTAAATGAATTCAGGCTATATGAATTATATTCTAAGATATTTGAACTAAATCACAGCTGAATTTGCTGGCCCATAGACAAGAGGTAATGGATAAGTTAACTGCTGATGCAGTTATAATTTAAAAAAAGAAAGAATAGAAGGTCCACAGAACAGTGTAAGAAGCCCCTTGATAATGACCCTGAGGAAGATTCTAGAATCATTTCTTAAAAGAATTTCTTAGAACACAAGATGGTAATCACTAGGATTGTCATGGGCTCATTGGGATAACTTTCTTTCAACCTAGCCTCATTTTTTGCCTACCAGGGAAATGTGGGAATAATGAGATCAAACACTGATAGACAAGAGGTTTTTTTATTTTTATTTTTTTCAATAAATAGGTGACAGAAAAAATATATTAACCTTTAAAGGAATTAATCTAACTAGAGGGCAAGTTTAGAAACTTGGTATAAAATTTGAGACAATAAAATATAGTTTTTTCCAAAATTTATTCCATCTCTCCATATATGAAGGTTTTAGCTACGCCTTAAGGCTTTGTATCCTGATTTTCCTTCATTCTGAGCTTGGATTTCTCTTCCTCCAGGAAGTCCATGGATGAACTAAATGTCCTTATTTGCTCCAATATTCCTCTCCTCTTATCTTTGTTAGAGCGCACACCATATCATGTTGAATTGGCTATTCATCTATAAATATTTCTAGAAAGACTAACTTCTAACTTGGCTGATTTGCCAACTTAACAATTGGCAAGTTAAGTTCATATTTCAGGGCTATTCTGGTTTCCTAAACAGTCTCTGATGAAATTTATTATTAAATATAACAGTTCTGAAAATAATTTTAATAGTGAAGAAAAAAATTTTTAGATTATCATGATTTATGAGAGAGAGAAAGAGAATGTGTGTGTGTGTGTGTGTGTGTGTGTGTGTGTGTGTGCATGCAGGTGAGTTGTGGAGGGGCAGAGAGGGAGAGAGAGAATCCCAAGCAGGCTGCACACTGTCAGTATGGAGCCCAGTGCAAGACTTGAACTTGAGAACCAGTGTGGAGCCCAGTGCAGGGCTTGAACTTGAGAACTGTGAGATCATGACTTGAGCCAAAGTCATATACTTAACTGACTGAGCCACACAGACGCCCCCATGATATTTTTTGAATCTATGTCAATGTACTGTGTTCAAATTTCTGTGGAGAATTTGTATGCTGTCAAATAAAAGTTAGGGAATAGATTTTAGAATACATTAAAAGAGAAACAGTGAAGTTACTGTATTTTGATGATTCCAAACGAAGTGGCTCCACTATAAATTCTCCCCCATAACTACTGTCCTGGTCCCTCATCGGTGGAGACATATTAGAATTTTGAGTTATGTGTGAGTTTTGAAAATGCATATAAATATACTATTTTCACCTGTTATTATGGTATTTCTTTAAATTTTCTACTGTAAAATGACATTTAAAGAGCAATGTGAGTTTTTCATGTATATCAAGAATGTAGTAGTGAAACTTACATATTTGGTTTGTTTCTTCAAATAGGAGGCACTTTCTAATATAGTTCAATATTTTAATTGTTCTCAACTTTTCCATTAGTATTTACTCATTTATGAAATAATGTTTCAGTACATATGCTGAGATGAAATAGAAAGTAGTAGTAAAACTTCCAGGTTTTTTCTGGGTTTTTCATTCTTTTGAAATCTCTCTATATGGGGAGAAGGAATAAGTAACAAAAGATAATTTATGATGTCAAATAATAAACTTATTTCTATTTGCCTAGAGCCTTTGGTGATAGGTTTTAAAAAAGATGAATAGTCTAAATATAGAATAGTTACTGACTAAATATATACGAGTTCTACAAACTTATGTACCTATATGTTCCTAGTATTTATATGTGTGTATGTGCATGTAGTCATTTGTATACATATACTTGCATATTCTACAACTTTCTTTGAATATCCTTCAAATACATTAGATACTATAGAGTCATTTTATCTATAGTAATATAACTTCTCTCAGTCCTTCCTGATTGTTATTAACAAGAATCTTTAACTAGGGGAGCCTGGGTAGCTCAGTGGGTTAAGTATCCGAGTTCAGCTCAGGTCATGATCTTACAGTTTATGAGTTTGAGTCCCACGTCAGGCTTTGTGCTGACAGCTTGGACCCTGGAGCCTGCTTTGGATTCTGTGTCTCCCTCTCTTTCTGTACCTCCCCAATCACCCTCTGTCTCTTTGTCTCTCTCTCAAAAATAAACATTAAGAAAAGATGAATCTTTAACTAATATATTTGTTTACAAATTTGAGAATTCTGAGTAAAATTAAATTCAGAAATAGCCTGAGAGATTAATTTATTTCATTTTGAAATACCTTTTAAGCATTTATTCATTCACTCTACACATATTTCTTGAGAGCCTTAGTAAGTCAAGGCACTATTAGAGGTAGAGGGGACACCATACTTTCAATACAGACAGGAATTTCATTCTTAAGGAGCTTGCATTTAATGGGGAAAGACTAACAATAAAGAAATATAGATGAAAATATTCGGTAGCCATAATGCTAGAGTGATTTGAATTGAACATGCCAGGGGAATGGATAGTCACATGGGCATAAGATGATAATATAGTTCTGTGTTCTCACGAGACGTTTATGATTAGAAAGAAGTGCCATTTCTGTAAGATGATCGCCCATGCCCGGAGCGTTCCTGACCATGGTGGGCCATGACCTCACGTCTGGCCTGCGGCAGCTCCTGCATCCTGGACCCTTACTTCTCTGTCACCTGTGCCAGCCTACTCTCCTCACGTTCCCTGGGTCTCATCCACACCACCCTTCCTCAGATCCCTTAACACAGCTTTCCTTTCCAGCTACGATTCTTTATCTGTGTTCTCTCTTCCACCTTGAATGCATAACTTCTTTATAATTTAAAAGAAAATTCCTCAAAATGAATCTGAGGCACCCATGCTATTCGCCACATAGAATATAAAGTAGAAGATAACAGGAAATACTTTAATGGGGCCCCCAAAATGATTTGTGTTTTTTAATTTGGGATGTAAAACAATTTTAACATTTCAAGCAGTTTTTTGAATTGAATTTAAAAATAGGTAATAAGGGAGAACTGAGGCAGGACACCTCATTGCTGTATTCAATTTTTGTTTTACTTTGTGTGAGCCAACAGATGTGTTTTCTTAAATATAACACGCCAAAAAACTAAAACAACAATTTTATAAATCTGGCAATGTCATCTTTTTTTCTTTGCTACAAAGAACAAGTGGTTATAAATTGGAAATCAATGTTTTAAAACTTATATGTAGTAAAGGTCCGGGAATTTGCGTTATGTTTTTATGCTCTGAGACTTGCAAAATAGCAGCTGTGCTGTTCAAGAATCCCCTTCTCGCCAAGGGAAGAATGCTGACTTTGACATAAACATACACTCTTAACTTTTTATATTTCCCTAAATCCTAAAAATTAGTGCTCTCCTTTGCATTTTTATATGGCTATGTTAGAAAGCAGTTAGTTTTAAAGGAAGAAGTCATAAAATCTCAATAGGTAAAAGGGATAAAAAGGTCATTTAGTTTAACCTTCTATCAATTTCTAAGGAAGAGTTTCTATAATATTCTTGACAGGATGCGTATCAGCCTTTGCACAGACCCTCTGTCATGGTATGTCCACTAGTGCCCAGAGCAGCCAACATCACTCTCTAGTTCATGAATCAAATCTTAAAGTATTTTACACGTGTTAAGCAGTCCCTTTTCTGTATGGATAGCCACAAGTATATTTACACAATTTTTTAAATTTGGGGTTTTAAATTTTAAATTAAACTATCATAAATAGGGGCACCTGGGTGGCTCACTTGGTTAAGCATCCGACTCTTGATTTTGGCTCATATCTTGATCTCATAGTTTGTGGGTTGGAGCCCTGTGCTGTTTTCTGCGCTGATGGTGCACAGCCTACTTGGGCTTCTGTCTGTCTTCCTCTCTCTCTCTGCCCCTCTCCCACTTGCTCTCTATCGCTCTCTCAAAATAAATAAAAAGAAACTTTAAAAAATATTGTAAATAAGGTAGAAAAGGTTTTTTATGCTGGATTCGCATTTCTAAAAAGGCAACCCAGAGTGCAAGCATTTTATATTACGTAGCTTTTCATTCAATCAGACTCAATTAATTTAAAATGTAGATTAACCTCGGATTAAATGTATCTTTATTAGTATAAGAACAGAGGGTTTAACCAACTAGCTAGTTTTGAAGGTTAATTATTTCAGGTATTCAATCAATTGATGATAAAAATTGTGTCACAGGTCAGGCATTGAGGTTACAGTGGTGAACAAGATGGTGAGAGTTACTTCCCTCAGTTTTTCATGTCATATACATTTAAGGAAACAAACCTACAAAGAATTGTTTTGTTATAATTTTCATTGAGTTTGATCATTTGGAATAGTCCCAGTGAAATGTATTAGTTGTGAGTTGTTCCAAATGGGAGAGAAAACATGAGTGGGTTCAGGACCGTGAAGCTGAAAGTGTAGCGCTACTTCTGCCCGCCATGCTTCAAGTCTCAGGAGATTGTGGCAAGGGATGTGAGAAGAATGAGGCCTAGTAAAACACACCTGTGGCCTAGAAGGAGTCATTATTTGTGATAAATTAGCCAACTTACATAAGTTAATTTATCTAGATCAGCAAGCTGTTGTCCAGGGGAGCATCTCAGCAGCCTGGTGCCTAGTGGTAGCCAAGAACTCCAGGAGTTTCTGGCATGAGGGTTGAGCGCAGTGACAGAGAGGAAGGTGGGAGGAGTCGGGCTGGGACCCGAAACCTAAACAAAGTTCTTATGGTGAAAAGTGAGGCAAGTTCATGGCTAGGGGTGTATGGTGAGGAAATTAAGGAGACGCTAATCAGGAGACGCTAAACTGGAACAAGTGCAAGAGATAATTTGTGGCAATACCCAAGGCTGGATTGTAGCTGATGAATGGGTTAGGCATGGAACTGGCTCCTTCTTGCAGTCAGTCCCTTGACATTTGTAACTTTTTGCTTTAAGAATATTTAAGTAGGTCTTGTGGTTGTTTGTTTGCGTTTTTACCTAATGGAATGCATGTGTCATTTTAAACGTGACATTTTCATGGTTAAATATTTCTCACAAAGAGGGGCGCCTGGGTGGCTTAGTCGGTTAAGCGTCCTACTTTCGCTTAGGTCATGATCTCGTGGTTCGTGGGTTCGAGCCCCGCGTCGGGCTCTGTGCTGACTGCCAGCTCAGAGCCTGGAGCCTGTTTCAGAGTCTGTGTCTCCCTCTCTCTCTGACCCTCCCCTGCTCACGCTGTCTCTCTCTCTCTCCTAGAAATAAATAAAAATAGAAAAAAAGATATTTCTCACAAAGAAAGTATAGATTTTGTTAGTAAAGTTGACATTTAATAAAGGTGTAGAACAGGGGAATTTGTAGGAGTTACCTGAAATTAGGGATGATGCTAAGTGTCTATTGTACTTGTGGTGGGAAGTCTCTAATCCCAGGTGGTGAGAATCTGGAATTTCATTTCTAAGATAGATATCTTAACTCAAAAATGAATGATCACTGGGATGCCTGGGTGGCTCATTTGGTTGAGCATCTGACTCTTGATTTCAGCTCAGGTAATGATCTCACAGTTCATGGATTTTAGCCCCACATCAGGCCCTGTGCTGACATTGCGGAGCCTGCTTGAGATTCTCTCTCCCTCCCTCTCTCCCTGCCCCTTCCCTGACTCATGCTCACGTTCTTTCTCTCTCAAAATCAATAAATAAACTTAAAAAAGAAATGAGTGATCACAAGTGTGACACTGCAAATCTCTAGTTTGAATGAATCTTGTCTACTTAGGATGAACACTGGCTAGGTCTTAAGGAGTAAGTGAAGCCTTGATTAAGAAGGAATGAAAGAGGGGCGCCTGGGTGGCTTAGTCGGTTAAGCGTCCGACTTTCGCTTAGGTCATGATCTCGCGGTTCATGGGTTCGAGCCCCGCGTCGGGCTCTGTGCTGACTGCCGGCTCAGAGCCTGGAGCCTGTTTCAATCTGTGACTCCCTCTCTCTCTGACCCTCCCCTGCTCATGCTGTCTCTCTCTCTCTCCTAGAAATAATTAAAACGTTAAAAAAAATTAAATAAAAAAAAAGAAGGAATGAAAGAAAAATGTCAAAGTTCTCTTTCTACTCTGATATAAAATAATTATAAAATTATTGCCTTTTTTTGCAATATGGGTTTCTTATGCTTGAACACATATACCAATGCATTTAAAAAATCTTACAGATAATTTATATTTTACTCCTTGGATGTTTAAAGGCTCTGAAGCAGGACTACTTAGGTTTGAATTTGGCTCCTCTCTTTACTAGCCGAGTTTTCTTGGCAAGTTAATTAACTTATGTTTACCTCTCTCTACTCATGTGTAAAATGAGTAGAACACTAGTAACAATCTAACAGAATTATTGAGAGGATTAAATTAGTTAATGCATGCAAAGTGCTTAGAACATGGCTTTCCCCACACAGAAAGCACTCAGTATATGCTAGTTATTTTGATGGAAATGCTGATGATCTTCATCATATCAAAGACTCTGAATTTTGAAAGAAAAATGAGCTAATAGAATTTTTACTGCATAGCATTATTTTTATGTTTAAACCTTTTTATTGTAGAAAATTTCAAACAAGCATAAAATTAGCATAGAGTAATGAACCCCCCATCTACCTACCCATAATTTGGCTTTAAAAATGATCATTGCAAGCCTCAACTCGTATTATAAACTCCCCCACCGAATTCCTCCTCTCCTGCAGAGAATTTTGAACTCAATCTCCAACATATTTTACTCAATCTGTAATTTTTTTTTTAATTTCCAGTCTATGTATCTTAACAATAAGGGCTCTTGTCTTTAAATCACATTATCATTATCGCTTCTAAAATGCCTTACTATTTATAAAATATCCTGTGATGCTTCAGTTGTCCTAAATGTATGTATTTTGTGGGTATGCATACCCTTGGAAGCATTCAGAATATTCTTTCCCGGTATTTCCTCTAAATTGACACTCTAACTTTTAATGAAGAAAGAAGTGGGAATTTGCAAACTTGGGTTTGAAGAACTCTGGGTCAATCACTTATCAGACTTATTCTGTCTGAAAAATGAAAATTTACACCAAATGATTTCCAAAGATTTCTCACACTTTTTATAATCCCATGATAATTTTAGTCTAACACCTATGTGCAAATCTGAGTTTAAATAATCTATAATACCAGAGCTACTTTATTATACTTCAGGGGGATAAGTTGGGAATTGTTCTGTTTTATTTACTTAGCAAAAGATTCATTTTCAGCTTGGAGACTCAGAAATGAACCTGAACTATGCAGAGGTGACAAGAAGAAACCAGGATATCAAACTATAGTGCTTTGTGAGGGAGCCCAGTGTTCTCGTCTTTTTCTCTTTACTTCTAAAGTAATATTAATTTTGAAAAGGCCTTGAATTGATGTGACAAATCCCCCCCCACCCTCTGAAAATTCTCAAAGCACATTTCAGAAACTCATTTTTGGCAGATGTAAATTTAAGTAAATTGGCCAAGGTCACAGCACAATAAGGGTAGAGTTATCAAGGGAATGCAGTTTCCTGCTTTTTCCACCATCCATGAAATTAGAGTAACTCCACCCCTTAAAATGAAAGGGTCTACTTTTTTTTTCTTTCTGAAATTATAAACCATGATTTGGAAATGTTTTTTACCACTAACTCAGGCTCTCCAAAGTGGTCTTTTAGGATTATGAACTGTGCGTGCATTATTTCAACTGCTGTGACTGTATATCACAAGCAATACGATTTGCTGTAAGAGGAGAGTACATTTTTTTGTTTGACCCGAACCATCAGATTTTCTTTTCATGCAGTGTGACATGATGAAGCAGCTATCTGTGGGAACAAAACTAGCTCCCTTTCTATGGGCAAGCACAGACTGCAAAGTAGATTATTAAAGTACACAGAAATAGAAAATTAGATCAGAAGTGATGTTTTACTGTGAGGTCTTCTCTGGGCCTTATAAAATGAGAAAGAACTAACCTCGTTCTATTTCTGAGTCCTGAAAAAAGCCTCATAGCAGGCATATCACCTTTAATTAGGTTTCTGCTTTTGGGAAGCATTTTACCAGCCCCCTTTCATTTATTTTTAATGATGTTATCACTAACAGGCAAACAGTCCCTTAATAAAACAAAAACAGTTTCTATATAAAGCCTGGTGTACATGTCCTGAGTCAGTCATCTAAAAACAAACGCTGTGATTGTTTCCGTTGTGCTCTTAGAACCCTTAATGGCCCTACTGTGCAGATATGCAAAACATCAACTGAGGAAATATAACCGTGTGTGTTATGCAGCTTTCAATAACTGTTTTCCCATATTCACTTGCAGTATCAGCAGTGAGGTTAAACCTACAGGGTCAGGGAAAAGACAGAGAGGTCAATTAAGTGGATCTTTTCAGCGTAGCTGTGCCAGCTCGTTCATAAACACTATGACTTATGACTTCACAAACACACAGGGGTAATAGCCACCCAAAATGTTTAAAAAGTAAATGTGTGTGTGCGTGCGTGCGTGCGTGTGTGTGTGTGTGTGTGTGTGTGTAATGTTTTCTACCATTCCATTTTTGCCAAGACATCTCAGCTGTGGCAGGAAAAAAAAATGTACACACAGATATCAGAGTGCGTGGTTTCATTGTCTCAGGTGCCAAAGGTGGTGAGGAGTTTGCTGTCAAGTCTCTGTTTGGAATTATTAATCTATAGCTTGATTTAGAGTTTCCTTCATACATAGATTTTTTAAAATATAAATGCAGAATAGTCAGAAATTAAACACTGTTTTGAGCATAATCGTAGAAAATACACTTTCCCTTTAAAAATACAAAGTTTTTTCAGGGCACTCAGGATCACGGTTCTCCTTGAACAGTTAGCCCTGCATGGTTTCCTTATAAAACCACTTCACCTCCTCCTGCTTAATTCTTTCCCAATATTCAATGCTTGTTTCTAACACACCTTGCCATGAAGATTTTAGTTTCTTCACTCTTTCCAGACTTGTATCATCCAAATATAATCTCTTCTTTTTCTTAATAACCACTGGGTGCCATTTGAGTCCATCTTTTGGCACATAGCATTATTGAGATTATAATTGCGTGCATTTTTTAAATCTTCTTTCTAGAGCTTCCTCCTAACGCAAGATAATGTCTATAAAATTGTCTTGGCAATCAATAGAGTGGTTATCCAATAGAAGGTTATTTTTAGTTTTACTATCATGGCTGTGATATAACCTCAGGGTGTGCCAGAGACTTACATCCTTCTCATTTCTGCCTTTTTACTGTCCAGCATTTGCCTCAACTCATCTCATTCACATATTCCTTCAACAGATATTAATAAGTGCTTACTCTGTGTTAGGGAGCTGAGATTCTATGTTCTATTTCTACCTTTAAGGAGTGGTCCCTAATTTCCATCAGCATCTCAAAGGTAAACTACATAGGAGTTAATAAGCACTGATTTAAAGGTGATAATTGCATATATGTGCAATACGTACTTTAAAATGCATCAAATTAGGCAGAACCGTGAGTTTGGTGTCTATTTTAGTGCACCTTCATCATCCTGCCAAACAGTCACTTACAATGATCTCCTCTCCATAGTAAATCCTTCCCTTCATTCACCCCAACTCCAAATCCAGATACTGTTCCAGGGAAACTCTTAACTGTTTTTATGCTTCTGACAATCGATTTCTCCAGAATCTGTACTGTTTTCTTTCTGTGTAAGTCACCTTACCCATTTCCTCTAGGTCCTGCTGCCAGAAGAGAAGTTGATAAACTAGTTCATATCCTTTTGCCCTTTCTCAAGTTTTTTCTATCATAGTTAATTTTAACTGTTCGCTGAACTAATTCAGGGTTAGTTTGTATAAGGCAACTATAATAACATACAGTAATAATTTTATTTTCATCATAATACTTCATCATCATGAGCCTCATTAGAGAGAAATAGTATAGAAGTCTCATGCTTATGGTACAAGAGCAAGAGTCTCCCCATGGCACATTGCAGCCAAGTTTACAGAAGGAAATGTGTAATACATGTAGCAATTTGTTAAATATTGATAGTTTATTGTTAGCATTTTATATTTTACAAAACACTTTCATATACACGATCTAATTGGATTTAAACTGTAATCCTTTGAGTTTGTAATCATCTTTTTAATAAATAAATCAAATGAATCTCATAGAATTTAGGGGATGGAATTTTTGCTCTACTATTTGCCAATACTTGCTAGAGCCAGGGCTTGAACTCACACTTTCTGAATCGAGCCTGCTTTGCTTTTCATTTTACCATAGCTGTATCCAGATTTTGAGAACTGGACTTAAAATTAAATACAGGGAATTAGCTTTCCTCTCTCATTTCCTGGATATTTTCTAAGAACTGAAATAGATACAGGAAAGTCATGCAAATAAATTTTGATGTGATATTTTGGAATTCATTATTTCATGAGAAGATGAAAATCAAAAGAAAAAAGTTTACATGACCATCTGTAATTTAAGTCTACACTCTGAATCACATTATTCAATTTTATTATTAGTTTCCATTGCCAAATTAAACCCAGAGTCCTATAGTAGGGGTGAACTAGGATTGAAGATATGATTGAACTCAATTCAAATAACTGTGTCTGATGTCTGAATATAAGTTTCAAATAAATCTTTTAAACAGCAACCCTTAGTATTTTAGGTTATTCATGCCTGTACTCCAGTTGAATGATGTGGCTGATGAGTTTACATCAGTAAATGTAACTTTCTATATAATTGTGATGAAAATGTATCAAAAAGGCAAAGAAACATTCATGTTTTAATACGTAACTACTCATAGAGCCATATTCTCTAGAATTTTTGTTACCATTTTTTTTACTTTTCCAGTATAAAAATATAACATTTTCATGCAAAATCCCAGATCACTTGTAAACATTAAATACGGAGACTTTTTTATTTTGATAATGTTGCTATCTACTTACATCAGGATGAATAAATGTGAATTCCCTTAGAGCATATGGTTTTCTAAAAGTGAATATTTTTCTACTTGGAATTTATGATGTAATAAAAGACATCAGACACAAAAAGACACACACACACACACACACACACACACACACACACACACACAAGAACTTGAAAGAGAATATATAATTCAAACCCAAAGGGATTAGTTATGAAAATAACAACTGAGTAGATTTTATTAACAGGAAAGAAAACATTTTAAAAGTAGAGGCCCATTATTTTTTTAAACAACATTGTTCCTTAGGATATCCTGCTAAATTGTTATGTGTGATAAGATTGGATGGAAAAAAAAGCTGTCTTACAGAGGCATCAATCTTACTGATAGTCATTTATTGATATGTGACTTAAAATACAAGGAGAATCGAGATGAAATGATGAGCAGAATGAAATATCATTTTTTCATACTTCATTGATTTTGGATTTTTAAACATTTCCTTATCTTCTATCTCGCCTTCTCTTTATCTTGTCCATTATATTCTAATGGATCTTAATTGATTGTATGTTGTTTTAACTGTCATTATGTTTATTATACAATTATTAAAATGCTAATCAGTATTTTTCTGGTTACCAGATGAAATCACTTGTGACATTGTATTATGTGCAGTTCTATTTTCCTTTGGAAAACCACTGTGGTTCCCTGCAACTGAATTAAAATACAAGAAAGTTATAAACGACTCTTTTTTAGGAATTTAAAAATAACAAGAACTCCTTTGAGAACTGGAATAACTGCTGGTCCCCTATGGACATGGAGTACTTAAAAAAAAATTGTACCCTAGTTAATGCGCCTTTCAGAAGTGCTTACTTTATTCTTAGGAGTACACACCCTTCGCTGCATCTAATTTACCATCCCAATTGTAGGGAATGCCTGCCTTATAAATGGTTGAACTTATGCTAGTTTGATAACATGAAGCAAGAAAAGTTAAGAATCTTTGTAAAAGGGAATTAGTAAACCTATATAATTAATAGTTTGCTTTGAAATTTTGTGTTTCTGTGACTCAATTCTTTTTCAGTTAATATAGGTGAAATCTCCACTCAATATAGGTGAAATGTCCACTTAACTGTTTTTTAATTTTTTTAGTGTTTATTTATTTTGAGAGAGAGACAGAGAGAATGGGGGAGGGGAGGGAGGGGGGAAGACACAGAATCCGACGCAGGCTCCAGGCTCTGAGCTGTCAATATGGAGCCCAAGGCAGGGCTCAAACTCATGAATCATGAGATCATGACCTGAGCTGAAGTCGGATGCTTAATTGACTGAGCCACCTAGGCACCCCATCCACTCAACTAATTTTTAAGAATTTTATGAGATAATAGAGAATGTGAAAATTTACATCTGTGTGACACTGGAGTTTTCTCATTCAACCTACTATTTTTTTTTTTTTTAATTTGAGGGAATTGAAGCCTGAAGAAGTTGTTACATGTCCAAAGTAGTTGATATATCTTGGACACTAAGTCATTTTCTATAACCTATTCCAAAGTATTCAGAATGTTATGCTTTGTTCTAGTTATCAATAGCTGTGTAACAAATTGTCCCTACAATTAGTGGCTTAAGCCATCAAACATTTAACTGATTGAGCCACCCAGGCACCTCCTGCCATCAAACATTTAAAATCTCATCTTGTATGGATCAGGATTTGATGGAACTTAGCTGGGTGCTTCTGGTTTAAGGTCTCTCATGAGGTTTCAGCTCTGCTATCAGCCTGGGCTGTAGCCTCATCTACAGTTTCAACCAGGCAGGGGGCTTCTGCTTTCAAACCAGCTCACATGTTTCTGGGAGGCCTCAGTTCCTTGTCATATGTACCTCCACAGGGCTGTCTCATGACAGGACAGCTGGTTTTTCCTAGGGCAAGAAATATAAGAGAAAGATAGAGAGATAAATGGAAACTATAAACTTGTTATAACTGAATCTTGGAAGGGACAGCCCAACACATGTTTTTCTGTGTTTGTTAGATCTGACTCAGATTAAGGGGGAAGGTTCTAGAAAAGATGTGATTCACAGGAGGGAGGATCATCAGAGGCCATCTTAGAGGCTACAACACACCTATCACAAGCCCAGAGAAAATATTCCCAAGTACTTGTCAAGTACATTATAAGATATATTATTGTTTAACTCTTTACAGTAAAATATCCTACAGATAATGTAATTGTAATACAAACTCTTGATTAATCAATAGTATTCTCTGTATGTTATTCTTACTGATTTTACCATGGTCAGGTAAGATTGTGTCCTTATATTTATGAAATGTACACTTACACTTTAGGATAAAAAGGGAAGATGGTTCAAACATATGTAAACATACACACAGAACAAGAGAGGGAGAGAGACAGAGAAATGATTTCAAAGCTACCATGGTAAAATGCAAACAATTGGTGAATTTGAGTAAGGAGTTGAGTTAGTTTGCTAGGGCTGATTTAAAAAATTACCACAATCTTGATGGCTTGAAACAACAAAAATTAATTTTCTTACTGGAGTTCTGGAAGACAGAGGTCTAAAATCAAAGTATTCCCACCCCGCAAGGGGCTATAAAGGAGAATCCATGCTTTACCTCTGGTAGCTTTTGGTGGGTGTCATCATCATGCCTTTACTATGCCTGGGAAATTGTGATCTCTCTTTCCCTCTCCACTGTGCCTCCTCCTCTTCACTGTGGATCTCTTCTGTCTCTCTCAAGTCTCCCTCTGCTTTTCTCTTATAATGATACTTGTCATTGGATTCAGCACCCATCCTAAAGCAGGATGTTCTCTTCACCTCAAAATGTTTAACTTAATCACATCTGTAAAAATCCTCTTTCCTAGCAAGCTACCATCACTAGGTTCTAGGTATTAGGCATGGGTATGTATTTTAGAGGGCTACCGTGCAACACACTCAAGGAGTACATAGATAGGAATTCTTTGTGATTCTTGCAACCCGTGCATAAGTTTAAAATTATTTGAAAGCAAAATATTCAAGAACAAAAAACAGATTACATTGTCAAATGCTGTAATAATCTAAAGAACATGCCATCTGACAAGCTTTCTTTTAAAGATAAAACTTTAAAAACTATGTGCAGATATATCAAATTGGAATAAGGTGTTTTGTGAATTTGTGCTCCATCATTGTTCACTGTTTGAAGTCAGTGGAGATTAGGTAATGTCAAAACTCTTTTCCATGTTGTCTGTCCTCTCAAACAGTTGCTTTAATCTTCTTAGAACATTTAGGATATCAAAGGTCATTTCATTTCAAAAGGAAGAACTATATTCCCAATTTTACTATCTTTGTAAGAAGACTAAATGAGACCTTCTATGATGTTAATTGCCGCACAATGACAACTTTTTAGTAGGGTCTTGAAGCCCAAAAGAATATTTTTGTTTTGTATGTTTGATCTTTGATTACTGTGTCTTCTTTTCAAAAATGTATATTGATCTAAGAATCACCCTTTATTTTTCATTTCTTTAGCCATTACTTTGCCCTAAATTTTATTGTTTCTTAGCTCCAAATTAAGGTAGAGTGGCCTTATGTAATATCTCTACTATATAAAATGACTAATGAATGAATCCAATAATGTGAGTCTATGCTGAATGGTAGTTGAAACCATGAAGACCAAGATGAGCATAAGCTTTCCATTGAACAACTGCAGAAAAATAGATGACACACATGCATGCGTGCATGCATGTGTGCGTGTGCACACACACACACACAAACACACACACACGTAGAACAATTTTCATCCTCTATCAGGAAAAATGGAGTAGCTAACGAAATACTGATGGAGGACAAAATATTTCACTAACTATAGGAATTAGCTACTTAACAGTTGGGATCAATCACTCCAGTCCAGATTAGGCTGCTTGAGGCTTGTAGATTGTGTTTTTCAGCATTCTGTCCTCAGTGTCTAGTACATTGTTTATGTTAAGTAAATATTGGCTGTGTAAATGTGTGTGTCATGAGTGATTTTATGAATTAATTTGCACAACAGCCAAACATAGTCAAGCATAAATGTATTGAAGTTAAATCGAATAGTCATGAGAATGATGGAAATCATACTCAAATGTGTGTGAGTGTGTGTGTGTGTGTGTGTGTGTGTGTGTATACATTCATATGATGCTTTTCTCTTGGACGATCTTTAAAGAATTGTGGAATCAGTCTCTAAAGCTGAAAGCAAACTCAGGTGGTCATCTGATTCTATGCCTCTCTTCAAGAGACAAGCAATTATTATCCCCATGATCTATTAAGCCACATTTTCTTTAGCATGTGACAGCTAAGGTGATGCTGATCGAAAAATATTGCTCTCCATTCTTAAACAATTTCACATGCACATAGATGTTTAACAAGCGCCTTTTTAGAGCTATTATGAGAAAACACTAGCAGCCTTGGTTTGGAGGAGTAATTTATGACAGCTAGGTAAAGGGTGTCCAAGATCATCTTGATCACATTAGCCATGCAGTAGCCCTACCCATGCAAGGCAGTCTTTCTTCAACCCCGGTGACAAGAGTGATAAAAAAAAAAAAAATAGTAACGACACAGTGAGTCCTACTTTAGCTGCTTACACCGTTTCTTCTTCTAGAACCTGCTGCCTCAGATCGCCTGTCAGTAAGTCAACAGAGAAGGGTGTGAAAGGAGAAACCGCAGAGGAGTGAGTGTAGTGTGAGAAGGGAGGCAGTTAATAGAAGACCTGTGTCCGATGCTCTCCTCCCCAACCTCTCTTCCCTTTTGGTTTGTTAACTAGAAATGTGGGAAGGTGAGGGAGATGAATTTAACTTGTTTTGATATTAGTTAGAGACAGAGAGGTGTGGCTACCTCCATAATATTTCTGCCCTAGAGAGAGGTAATTGGAAAACGTGTTGTGTGGTTAGGTGTTGTAATGAAAAATAAAGGAATGATCGAGAACAGTGGAATCAAATTATAAGCATAAAGGCAAGTGTGCTGAAGTTTTTAGCCACTTGCAAAATTGGGAGATACTATCAGGACTGTGCAAATATGTTGCTCTGATTAATTTTCCTGGGGTGAAATATGAAAATATTTATAAAATTGAGAATCCTGCCATGAATAAAATTTTCTCTGCAATATAATAAACTAAAATAAGCCATAACTTGTAGGTGTCTTGAATGAAACTGTAAA
Organism: Hyaena hyaena; assembly: GCF_003009895.1. NCBI lineage: Eukaryota > Metazoa > Chordata > Mammalia > Carnivora > Hyaenidae > Hyaena > Hyaena hyaena. The sequence continues at coordinate 1,940,676 of NW_024080871.1, read as the reverse complement.
AAAAAATGTTTAAATAATAAAGAACTGAGTGAGAAGAGTAAGAGAGTAAAAAGAATCCATATTGGGACATTACTCTAAGTTGCTTATAATGTTGAAGAATATTCAATAGACAGAATAAAGATTAATTTATCTTAGAGGGTTTTATGTTTGATTTTCTGAATATTGTTGTGGAAGTTGTGTTTCATTATCTTTCTTTGGACTCTTTTTTCATGTATAAAGGGCTAGTTTTTCAATAAGAAGGTAAAAAGTATTCAGGATTAGTTGAATTAGACCTTTAGTTTTAATGATACTGAATAATTTGTTTATAATTTAGGAATATATTTGATTCCAGTTTTTCTTTTTAGTCATAAAATGACAAATTTTAATTGTCCATTCTTTTATAGATTCCTTATGAATATATTTGAACAAATCATTAATACAAAGGAAGGGTTAATTGAGGAACAAATATACTAATATACAAAGCATTTCTTTTATATGAAGCTCTAGAAATATTCTATTGTCAATCCAAACAGAACAAACTAAAATGAGATAATTGGGAAGGTGCCCATAAAGTCAGCCTGAGTATATTATCACAACTATATGTGAGATAATATTTGTTTTAAAAAGATTCTATGGCACTGTAAACTCAGTCTCATTAGAGACTGCATTTAAAAGGCTTATAAAGTTACTCATTAATGTTATCTTGTTGTATCTCCACAGCTTTTTCATTAAAGAAAATTCAGCAGAAAGCATTTTCTCCTGATAGCAGGAACCAATTTGCAATAAATGTTCTGGAAACCACTAGGGAAGCCATTACTGAGGTCTAATAAAAACAGACAAGCGTAACTTGTTCTATATTTTTGTTTCAATCACATACAGATGAGACCCCGCTTTCCACACCAACCGCAAGAGACAGCCTTGACAAACTTTCTCTAACTGGGCATGGACAACCACTACCTCCAGGTTTTCCACCTCCTTTTCTGTTTCCTGATGGACTGTCCTCCATAGAGACCCTGCTGACTAACATACAGGTAGGCCTTTCTGTTACCTGTGACAAAGTAACCTGGAAGATTCCGCTGTAAATTTTTCCTGAATTCATATCCAGCTTCACCCACTCATGAGATTGCCTAAATCATGACATAGAACTTTTTCCAGCAGTTCAAGATTTTGAACTTGCTACACTAATCAAACTGGTTTAGAAGTATTCAAATAGGTATACTCAGCCTTAATAAAAGCTTCAGTGGCAATGACCTGGGCATTTGAAAAAATCATTCTGCCCCAACGCTCTTCTTATTGCCAACTGATGGGAGGAATCTAACTGTTTAAGTTTGTCTCTGATTTACTAAACGACAGCACACCAGTTCTAATAAATATTTAGTTATTTTTAAACTGTTGGCCTTCCAGTGAGGAAATGATATGTTTAGTCACTTAAAATATGTCTAATATAAAAGAATCCAAAAAATCCCTTCTCTCATAAATAAGTTTGTTTCAGTTAATAGGGTTTCTTCAAAGAACAGACTTCAAAAAGCTATACAAAACTTTGCACGGATTTCCTATGTAGTCCCCAGGATGTATATTTTACGTACAGTACATTATGAATCAAAAATACTTACAGTTAACAATAACATAGAGCATGGAGCCAAAATAATAAGAGTGTTTGGGATACAAGAAAGCATAATTCTCCTGCCCACACATGAAGCGATCATGTGGATCCCAGATGGAGATTTTTGCCCTCTACTTCTCTGTATTTGGAGTAGCTAATAGTAAGAATGTGCTTGAAGATACTGTGCTGTTACTTTTGTTGTGTTTTCTTTTTTTAAATTTTTTATGCTACTACTTCATTCTTAGTGATATTTTCCTGTACACATTTCCTACCATATTAAACTTGCTCCCAGTAGAAATGTAATTAATTTTATTTACCTCTCCAAGGACATAACAGAAGGCCTTTAATGTAACATATCTTCTCATCTATTAATGTGGCATTTTTAATACTAATGTAATTAGAGTCTCCAGAACTGTATTCAACTTTAGGTTTTATATCTCAGTAATTGAAATAAATCATCAATCTAGCCTAAACTTAATCAAGGCCAAATAATTGATTATATTTTTAAACAAACATACATTTTTTTTATAAATTTGACCCATATTATTGTTTTATGAGGTAGAGTTTTTAATGAATGTCTCTTTTGTTAAATTAAATGATTTCAGAAAATGTCTATAAACACTTCTGAATTTACACTCTGAAAATAAGGGAATAATTAATTTTGTTATGTTTAGAACTCCATTTGAAACCAAAAAAAAGAGCAGAGAGTTCACTTAAAATTCTCCATCCAGTTGTATGTATCTTCATTAACTAAAATGTGTTTAAGCAGCAAACTGGTCATTTAATTTCAATTTCAGCAGAGAAAACATTTCTAGATTTCATCAGTATAAAGCAGCTTGCTCATCTGAAGAATGGGTTCACAAATGGACTCTTGCATTGTGTATGAATTTCACATCTCTGAGTCACATACTGTTGGCTTGGGAGTATTTATCCACCAACCCCATGCCAGGTTTCCCAGACTAGAAATGTATCTGTGTCACCTCAAACTGTAATTATTTCTCCAAAGAGAGAAGAAGAAAGAAAAGGAAGCCCCAGTTTTAAAATGCACAGATTTTAGACAAATATGTTATTGAAGGCAACTCTAGATTTAATATACTCTCTTTCTGACCTTCCCACCAGCCTTGAGGACATATTTTAGCAAGAGTTGATGATAGGACAATAGTCAAGACAAATTGTTTATTGTCAATCCCCAATCATAAGGATCTGGGTCTGTCAAAGTTAGAACACCTACAATAAGAATATTTTGTTGAAAATAAGTTATGCTTCTCCACTTCAGTGCATTCACATATGTGCACATAAGGGAAAATAAAGATTAAAAATCTTACTGAGCTCCATGCATAGGAATACACATACATATGCAATACATGCATATATATATGCATATATGTTAAAGATTAAAAATCTTACTGAGTTCTATGCATAGAAATACGTACACATATGCATACATATACATATATATGTACATATATATACACGTACACATACATACACACATGTTTACTGGATTTATGTTCAGTAATGGTTTCACATCATTTTGGAAAAGGTTATGAATCCTAGTTCCTTTATTATTGCCACATTTATTGAGTTATAGTAATATTCTAGGAATGGTATAGAATGTTTAAGCAGTCATGACCCTGGCTTATTAGGCATACAGTATAAATGTGTTTGCTGTCCAAATTCTAATTTGGGTAATTACATTCTGCCTACCTCAATTTCCTCTGCAATTTCAATTATATATAATGGAGTTCTCTGCTTTCTATTTCAAAATGGTAACATACTTTTTGTGTGGTAAGTTTAAAGTTCCATATTTCGTTTAGAGATATTTTATCAGGATGGCAATGAAAAAATTGAGTTAAAAATGTTTACATGTTTCAAATCATACGATACAATATGTGAAATTAAAGCTTTATTATGTATATTTATTATTTTAATTAAACTTAAGACATTGGGTTATATTTAAATTTAATGTAGATAAGTCTATTTTTCTTACAATTAATGACCAAAATCCCTTCAAAATAATGTGTTTAAGGGTTTATTTTCTAATACTAAATAATTCCACAAAACGATATTCTATATTTCATAAATCTCAACTTTCAGATTTGTAATGGTTAGTACAGATGTCCATTCAGTGACATATCCAAACTGAATTTTCATAAATGATTTTTCTTTTTTGCTTTAAAAGAGGACCTATAGAGAAATACTATACACTAGCATTTTTAAATATGCTATATGTACTAAATATATATACATATATGTGTATATATATATATATATATATACCATAAAGGATAGTAATTTCACTTAAGTGAGTGATATGGATTCATTCCAGATTTTGCTTTTTATGATTTTTTAAAAAATATTTTATGTGGATTTTGTTTTTCTCAGTGTGGGCAATCTTTTAGTATAGCTTCCTTATTGAAACATGTCCTTGGAGAACTCCCTTTGAGATTTTAAGTGAGGAAACTAGAATTTCAGTGTCAATTTACTGAATGTGACACCTCCGAACGTGGGCTACCCAATTAGCACACTTAAAGGAGAATTTTCAATTCTCAATCCAAGCTTTCTTGTTCTAAATAGCTACAGCTATTTTGGAACAAATAATTTACATTGTTTATTTTATTATAAGAATAACTTACAATGACTTACAAATATTAAAATAAGAATAGGTAAATAAATTTAAAAAGAAAGGTAAAATAAGGTAGAGAATATGATATTTAGTTAGGGGTGAGGATAGCATTGAAGATAGATGCCATAAGGGGATATGTGATAGAAGTTTGGTTCACTGTGATTTAGGGAGGAATTAAATACACAAGGAAGACCTAAAAAGATTGCTGAAATCATAGAAAATGCCAGTCCCAGTTTACAACACTATGGCCTAATAAATAAACATAATCCAACTATGGTATTTATAAAGTATTCTCTAATTTCTGTGTTTGACAAAAGAAAATGAAGAAGAAGCTGACTCACTACTAAGTCCAAAGTACTCTGATTATATATCTTTCAGTCTTTACAATTCAATCCCATGGCCAATAATGTTATATTATACATTTTTAAAAAGTTAATAGTTTTTATTTGCATTTTTAGTGTCATTTTAATTATACAGACAAAATGATTAGGAGGAAACTTTCAAAAAGAGAAACAACAAAACAGGACATTGGCTTCAAATTATGGGTAGACTAAGATCAGCTATATTGGTGTTACATTATATCTTTTTAATCATATTTAATCACATTTAATTAATGTGGAGAGAGCTCATTATAAAACCAAACAAAACAAAATAAAACAAAAAAACACAGTATTCTAAACATAGTTTACTATGATGATGAGAATAGCATTAATCCCTAAAAGTCTGGACTGTATACTGTACTTAGTAATTTATATTGTATATCGCAGCAATAATAGTAGTGATACTAGTAAACACTAACAGTTATTGAACAATCTTAATGTGTCATTGTATAGACAAAAAATACTTCTGTGTTTGTCTTCTACTCTCAATACCCTACTACAACATCACTTCACCTCCGACACTTGCTCACCAAAAGTCTGATAGATTTTTCCACACCAAGCAATTCTGCAACACTGGCTGGAAACCATACAATTTAACTCAATTATCTACCTGGAGATAGCATTACATCCCACAGGCTAAGAGTTCAGTCTCACAAAATTGCCCCCTACCCAAATATCAGATGACAATTCCAAGTCCAAGTTATAACGTGCTACTGACCAAGTTTAGATCAGGAGTTCCCATCACCCCACTCCTCGGTTTCAATTAATTTGCTAGAGCAGTTCGCAGAACTCAAGAAAACATTTTACTTACTAGATTACCAGTTTGTTATCAAGGGACATAACTCAGGTACAGTCAGATGGAAGAGATGCACAGGGCATGGTATGTGGGAAGGGGTACCGAACTCTCATGCCTTCTCTGAGCACACCACCTCCCCATACCTCCAAATGTTGACCAACCCAGAAGCTCTTTGAACTCTATTTGAACTCTTTTGAGTTTTTATAGAGTTTCCATTATATTGGTATGCTTGATTAAATCACCCACAGTTGTTGATTAATTCAACTTATAGCCCATCTGTCCTCCCACAGATCAGGGAGGTGGGGCTGAAATTTCCATCCTTCTAATCACAGAGTTAGTTCCCCTGACAACCAACCCACATTCTTAGGGCTTTCCAAAAGTCACCTGGTTGAAATAAACTCTGGTGTAGTTGGGAAGGGCTTAATATGAATGAAAAATGACACCCATTTCACCTTTTTGCTCTTTTCACTTAGGAAATTCCACCCATTGTAGGACCTTTATGCCAGGATTGAGATGAAGACCAAATATATTTTTCTTACTACAAATCACCGTGTCCACAGTTTATCACTGTGCTAATTCTATATAGTATTACATTGAATCATGTTTATAATCCCACGTAGTGGATCTCATTATTAGCTCCATTTTACAGATGAGTAAATGGAAGCAGACAAGTTTTTGTTCAAGGTCATACAATGGTGATGGAGTCTGGATTTAAATATAGGTAGGATAATTACAGAGCCCATGTTACCATACTGCTATATGTAATCATATAAATCACAAGATGAGTTTTGTACATGGAAGTGCTTTTGAGGGAGTGTCTGTTACTAACTGACTTTGGGAAACAGTAACCATAATACCAAACTAAGTATAGTTGTATCTCTTGTTATAAGAGCTTCTGTGAAAATGTATTGGTCGACACTGTTCTATTATATTTTTGTTTGTCTACAAAAGTTCCTAGTTTCTAGAGACACTACTCTTTCTTATCCTGAAAAGAAACACTGAAAGAAAAAAAAAAGTTTATATAAGCTTGGGAGTTCTGATCTAAGCATAGTCAATTTACTAGTCTGGGATTTTAAACAAATCATCTGTTTGTTCTGGACCTTTTTGTTTGTTTGTTTTGTTTTTGTTTTTCAACTTTAAAGGGTTTTAATTAGAATGGGCAATCACTAAAATCCCCTTCAACTAGGATGTTTACTCTCATTAGACGCAATGCATTACTGAGCAGAATTTTGTCACATTAATTCCAATGACACTCAAAGAACTTTGATTCTGATACTATCTGATTCTGAAACAATTTTTGTATAAAAAACAAACATGGTGAAGGAAGCTTTTCCTCTAGGGTCTAACTGGCAGATTAAGAAATATTTTCTTCATATCAGTATTACTGTAAGTTCCATTATATAAGCAGATATTTGTACTCTCTAGATTACATAAATAGAAGAAAATCTGCTAGATCAATTACAATGCCCTTCTGAAAAGAAATACATATAGACTCATTCTCTGAAAAATGATTAAAATAATCAAATTTACAAGGTAGATCATTTTAGAAAGCAAAACATGTGTGCATATGACAACAGTCATGCCTCACGAGAAAGAAATTTGAGGCCAATCATCGTCTCTTATAATTGCTGTGCCATAGAGTAAGCTTGAAATGCATTTCTTTAGAATTGTCATTGTCCAACATCATAACTGACCTCCCCCTGGAGAAAAATTCATGCTTTAAACCTTGTGCCTTTTGCTGTAATTCATCATCACAGAATTGTCATCGCGGAATTTTGCTCAATACTGCATGTCCACGTGAGACTCAGCATTTACTGTGACCTTTGCATATGATCTACCTGGAAAATTTACAGAAGTTACACAAATCTGAAAGTACTATTATCACTGATGGTTGAAATGGTGTCCTAATGATTTGTAGATGTTGTGAACACTATTTGCTATTGCTTTTCCCAGCCCCCTGCTGCATTGAAACTTAATCGGTTTTCTGTATTTTTTGCAGCAAAGCTGTCACGGGCAGTAACATATTTTTGCATATGTATCAGTTTGGCTCTAGTGCAGATTTTTGTTCACACTGGACTCCTACTGATATGCACTGATTTAAAGTCTAAAAATGAAACTTAATTTTATATTGCTTATAAGTAGTCCCTGGAGGGTATTGGATCTTAAAGCTAGTATTTTTCAGACATAATCAGCAGGAATAGGTAATGCATTACCATTAGGGACATTAGCAGCAAATGTAACAAAAGAAAACAGTAAACATAAATGTTCTTAGCAACTTCATACCTTACAAATATTAATATAAAAATATTAATATAATATTAAATAATATTAATATAATATTAATATAAAATTACACAGATTAGAGTTACAGGTTAACATTATTCAACATGTTTACTCATAATGATTGTTTCATATTTAAGGAACACCAAAATATTGTGTTTTGTCAGCCAAGGACAATAATAGTTTAATAGTAATTTATTTTAAACAGCTACTGATAATACAACCAATCAACACATTAAGTGGTGCCAACATTGGCATCTTGCTAAATAATCTCTAGACATTGCACAGAGAGTACATCTTTCAAAGATAAGTCAACAAGAGCAATCAGAGCAGAAAATTAGAATTTGGTATCTTAGAATTAAAATACAGCTAAACTAAAGTTTTAATTGGGGTGATCTAAAAGGGCACTTGATGTAATGATCTCTTTCATTTGTTACTAATTGTTTGTTCCTGATGAAGAAGAAACATACACAGGAATGTTGCCGAATTGAGTTAAGATGGCAGTTTCCTTAGCAGCTATGTTTTATTGTTAAAAACAAAAGAGTAGGGAGGGGCAAACAGCCATGTAGAAACTCTGCAGCTTGTTTCATATCACAAGTATTATACCAGGAAATTCAGGGTCAGCCATAACAGACATGAAATAATTTATATGTGCTTGAAATGAGAAGAAAACAGCTTATGATAATGCTACATTGGTGAGCTGATCTGAGGGTTGATGAGCTAATCTACTGGGCTAACAAGTCAAGCCGGAGTTGAAATTCCAGATTCGGACTGCTTATGTTGTCTCTTGCAAGAAGGGCCATATCCTAGATCAGATCTATGAACTAGCACCAACTTTTATTTGATTTACTATTTCAACTGAAAGTTTTAATGTCTGGTGTTCACAGACCAAGGCAAAATATCTTCTACTTCAAAAAAGGCATTTTGTATTGCCGAGATGATAAGCATGGATATGTTAGCTCTAATGTTTACTAATAATTTTCTCAAGGATATTAGGAGAGAACACGTGCAGAATACTTTTAATATGTTTTCATAATCTCATTTTCAAGAATTTCAGAATATGACTAAATTTTTAATTATCAAAGAGTAAATCAACCTACATACATATATGTATATGCATATGTATATATGAGATTCCATTATCAGTTGTATAAATACTCTACCATATACTCTTGAGTTATACTGTCAAATAGTCCCCTAAAAGTTATTCTCAATTTATTATAATCATTTTAAATAACTTTTTAAACATAATGCACTGTTAATCAGTAGGTTTTGTATCCCTTACATGTATTATATGTGCCAAGAAAAATATACCAGTGTTTTAATTTCTACTCATCAAATTTTTGGAATTTCCTATATAGCAGGCATTCTCTGGGCCCTAGGGACAAGTATCAACTGACAGAAAATGTCCCTGCCTCAGAGAATGTACATTTTAGTGGAGGAGACACAGCATAAAGCAATGAAAGAATACATACATGACAATATTACATAATAATAAATGATATGGAGAATTCTGAGGAGGGAATAATGAGATGGGTTGGAGGGCTATTCCAGAAAGAGTGGTATGAAAAAGTCTTTCTTGAGTGGCAACTACATAGAGGTGAAATGAAGTGAGGCATAAGCCACACAAAAAATGGGAGGAAAAGCATTCAGGAAGAGAACAGAAAGAGCAAAATCCCTGGTGCAGAAATCAATTTTCTTGAGAAATGGAAAGATAAGCATTATGTTCAGTATAATCTCAGTCGGGAATTGTAGAAAATGAGTTCCAAGGGCTAGGTGTGTGCTGCTAGGACCCCGGGGGATAGTATACACCATGCTGGATTGTCACTCCTCAGCTCCTGTTTTACCATGCTGATGTGCTGCCCGCATTTAGCTTTAGATCTGGATATTCTAATTAGAGGCAATCAAACCTGCATGGCAAAAACATGTCTTCCTAGGGGCGCCTGGGTGGCTCAGTCGGTTAAGCATCCGACTGTGGCTCAGGTCATGATCTCATGGTTCGTGGGTTTGAGCCCCGCGTGGGGCTCTGTGCTGACAGCCATCTCAGAGCCTGGAGTCTGTTTCCGATTCTGTATCTCCCTCTCTCACTGACCCTCCCCTCCTCACACTGTCTCTCTCCCTCTCTCAGAAATAAATAAAACATTTAAAATTTTTTTTAAAAAGCCATGTCTTCCTAATACAATTTAATTAGATTTAGAAATTCCATGCTTTAGTTACAGTACTTGTTCTAGTGAATAAAGAGTGAATGTACAAGAATGAAGGGATTTGATAAGTTGGTTCCTTTTTAAAGATGCTTTTAGTAATGAATGAAATGTACTTTCACCAAAATATTACAATTTTGAAATGCCTTCTTTGTACAGGGGCTCTTGAAAGTTGCCATAGATAATGCCAGAGCTCAAGAAAAACAAGTCCAACTGGAAAAAACGGAGCTGAAGATGGATTTTTTAAGGGAAAGAGAACTAAGAGAAACACTTGAGAAGCAGTTGGCTATGGAACAAAAGAACAGAGGTATTTCTAAACTTCCAAATGAATGTAGTACTTTATATAAAATATTTAACAGAACAATATTATGTTTTGTGATTTACTAAGAGACTACATAGCTTTTTTGTTAATTTACTATCACTGAAGTTCACAGAAGGATTTGAATCCTGGGCTCATTGTATTTTTTTTCTTCTCCAGAGTACATGGTTTCTCTTCTGTTCATACCTCAGGGAATTGAAATATATCTATTTTACCATTATTCACATCATTTTTATTGCTCATAGAGCTTAACAAATAAGATAAAAATTAGCTCTGATGACAGCCATGAAGAAAAATTTTGCATTTATTTACAATTTACCTTTAAAAACTTAAGAGATAAGTAATAAAGCTAAAGTAGAAAATACTGATTATTCAAGCGAAGAAGATTTAGTAAATATTTATCAACTGAAATTGAAGACTGTTGAATATCTGAACAAATGATCGAGTTGAGTGTTTGTATAATTTTCTGTCTGAATGGTTCATTTTTCATCCAACAAGGTCAAGTACACATTAATGTATAAACCAATATGAATTTTTATTGGGTAAAAATAATAATATTACCAATCTACGAATTCCCTCTTCTAACACACTTTACAGGGCATGTACAGATGATTTTGAAGGTCATTCATATGTGGGTGTTTATACTATGTATGAGATTAAGAATATTTTCTTTATAACCAACTTTCCTTTTGCCTCAACCATAAGATTATCTTAAGTACTCCAGAGGGAGAGCACCTATTCTCTCATTTAATAAGTATCCAATATAAATATTCCATGTATTCTCCTTCTACATGTTTGACACAGTCATTTGGAAATCATTGTTTCTGTTTTGTCTTTCAAACCAGCAAGACTTAGCAGGTTGTTTCATTAGTTACTATGAAGCAATAGCTAGTCAGTTTCTGGGATGAGGCTGATTTGGGAAGCCATCACTGTACATGTATAGGACACTTCTAGACAATGTAGTTTCATATCAATTTAGGTACTGAAGTAATCAAGACAAGATAAACATGGATAATGGGATGTGTACTGTATGAATAATGAAGATTGGTCAAAGAGTTCGTTACATAGAACCATCTTCCATGAGATGGCCATGTCTTGATTTTACTCTCACCTGGAGAATTCTCCTTCTCTTCTCCTTCTCCTTCTCCTCCTTCTTCTTCCTCTTCTTCCTCTTCTTCTTCTTCCTCTTCTTCCTCCTCTTCCTCTTCTTCTTCTTCCTCTTCTTCCTCCTCTTCCTCTTCTTCTTCTCTTTGACAAGACTTAACGATAGATCCTTGAATTCCTAAAATAATCTTTTGGTTACTTGAGAGAACTTCAGAATTTTATTGGTTCAAATCTGTTGGAGACTTTATCTTGCTTTTTTTCTTTAACCACTAGAGGGCAAAACATTTCACAGATCACTTCATGAACCTCCCATTTAATTAATTGTGAACAATAAATTAAAGATATTATAGTTATCAATTATAGTTATCAATTATAGTTATCAATAATTATCTATCATAAATGTATCTGTTGAAGCAGTGCACTATGCTGAAAAAAGAACATGGCAATATCATTTGATTCTATCACAGAGGTGGAAACATTAAGCAGTCAATGGCAAGGCATTGAGACCTTTGTGCCATGGAAATATACAATCTAAATAAATAATTCAGATTACTGTTTATTTTCAAAGATAAACAGTCATCTTTGGAAAGGGATATAGTAGGCAAATGATTTTGTTAATATGGCTTTCACACTATTTTTTTAAAATTTCATGTTTATTTAATTTTGAGAGAGAGAGACAGAGATAGAGTGTGAGCAGGGGAAGGTCAGAAAGAGAGGGAGACGTGGAATCCGAAGCAGGCTCCAGGCTCTGAGCTGTCAGCACAGAGCCTGACACAGGTCTTGAACTCAGGAACAGTGAGAACATGACCTGAGCCAAAGTCAGATGCTTAACCAACTGAGCCAACCAGGCACCTCACTTTCACACTATTAAATAAAGAAAATTAGCATTTATTCAAAGCCAGTTTTCTTTTTATTATAAGACTATAGCCAATGTACCTTTTGATAAAAGCAGTTTCTGTTAATATATGGTACCAGCAACAAAACTCCACGTTAATGGTCTGCCATCTCAACAATATTTATTATAACCATTGGCTATATGGAAATTAAAAATTGAAACAAATTCTTAGTTGAAACTTTATTGTTTTATTTTGCATTTTGACTAAATACTGTATTAAATAATAATGTTGTTATTCTTAATCTGCAGTAAAAAATCAAAAAGTAAACTTGGAATGGCCAGTCCTTATGACTATTTCTACCAAAACGGTTTTCTCATACTGATTCTGCCATATTCACATCCACAATATTTATCAACCAGCAAAAAAAAAAAAAAAAAAATATATATATATATATATAGTATACATATTCTAAAGAAAAATGTTTGCATAACCCCATATGCTGACTGCTTACCTTATATGAATTATAAAAGCTAAAACAATTATCATACTGAAAGTATAGGTAACATACATTTTATGAACATCATTTATTTGTTTCTATTTACTGATTACATATTATATACAAATATTTAAATTGTCCAGTAGGAGAAAATGTATCAAGATTAACTTTTGTATCATAATCTCATTTTTTATATAAATACTGCATCATTGCCAGCAATAGCATATTATTATAATTATTAGTAAGGTTTTATTCTCTGCCATATTTCAGCAGAATAAAATATGATTTTCTTAAACTATGCTATAGCACATATGAATTTGCTTAAAGTAATTATCAATATCTCTGAGCAAATTACAATAGCTTCATCCCCATCTAGACTGCTTATATGTTAATAATTAAGAGTAGTTAGCTCGTTAGATGCAATAATAATATTTATTGCATTTTTTAAAATTTCAAGGAAAAAATCTTAACTTTTGCAAAGCAACTTTAGGGAAAGTGCTCCATTTAGTCGTCAAAAATTGGTGCTTCATAGAGATAGGAGGCATGCTTATAAAGGTTGCATTATTCTAACTACTCTGACTATTTTGATTCAAGGGCAGAGACTAATCCACAAAATTTAATCTGGCTTCTTTTATCAGTGTATATAAATATTTACTAACATTAATTTCCCCTTAAATCTGTCCCAACTGATGACAATTAAAGGTATCTTCATAATACAATAGTAGAAAGTTACATAAAAATTGGTCTCCTTGGACATCACTGGGATTTATTTTAGGTAAAGGTGGGATTTTTTGAACTTACTCTGTATAAGTAGACTCAGCCCAGCAGGGAGGGCTAGATATATATATATATATGTGTGTGTGTGTGTGTGTGTATAAATATAAGTATATATTTATATATATAATGAAAAAACGTAGATCATTTGTAAGTTTGAGCATTGCAAAAATGTTTTAAAATATAATATACGAACTCTTTTCTAGCCATAGTTCAAAAGAGGCTAAAGAAGGAGAAGAAGGCAAAGAGAAAATTACAGGAAGCACTTGAATTTGAGACAAAACGGCGTGAGCAAGCAGAACAAACACTAAAGCAGGCAGCTTCTACAGACAGTCTCAGGGTCTTAAATGGTAAGAGGGTACATCTTTATGCATGGCTAATTTTCGTTTTTAGTTTTCAAAAGACAAGTTAAACCTGTGTTTGTGGTTTTATATTTTTCTATGGCTAGTGCTTCCGTAAACTGTGTTTATAGCTGAGAGCCCAGTGGGAAGCAGTCACAGGTGTTGGAGAAACGCTTTATTTCATAGATACCTTCACTGTCTTGTTACTTAACTTCGGTATCTGGGACCTGACCTCGCTTTCCTGTTTAACCAAACCTGTCTCTACTGAAATAAGCTAAAATATTCGTCTGAGCCCTTCCCACTCCCTATCCCATGTTATGAACAATTTTGCAGTACTTATTTATCTCTTCAAAGATTTTGATGATTCTTGTGGCTATGGTCTTTGTTCAGCCTTTCCAAGATGACACAGATGTATGTAATTTTAATTCAGCACCAAAGTAACAGGTTGCTCTTTTTTTAAAGGACGATAGAATCAAATGAAATATGTGTCACTCTTACCTTTCTGTGCTTTTAGACTCTCTGACCCCAGAGATAGAGGCTGACCGCAGTGGCAGCAGAACAGATGCTGAGAGGACAATACAAGGTAGGAATTTGCAAAAGGCTATAAATCTAGATCTTACTATATGAGTTTTTCCTCCGCTTTAGCCTGCTATTCAAGCATGTAGCCTACCATCTGGGCCACATCAAAACAAGTTCAAACAAGGTCAAGTTCATCTTGCTTGTTTATACGAGTGAATTCATTTTGTGCTGATAGATTTTCTTTAAATTAACAGGTCATTTCTGTTTATACAATGCAATTAAAAAGGAATAATTAATTTTAAACAATGTATGATTTAATCTTGGACACAGTAAATGTGTTTTATGGAATGCTTGAAGCCGGTCTCATGCAGGAAAGGTTTGTAAGTTCTATATTCTGTGAATAAAAGCATGGGTTAATCAAATAGGTAGTTCTTAAATTTGAAGATTTCTCTTTCTCTTTTTTTGTGACAGGTACGGCAAACTACATGCAAAATAGACTGGTTGAATGTTAACAATAAATAAGATTGTTTAGTCCTCTGTGGATTTCCTGAATGTTCTGTATGCCATTATATACATTTTAATAACACAAATCTGCTGAGCAAAATCATATATAGAATACTAAAGGGAGTTATATTAAACACTCAGAAGAGCTAAATATGTATATTGCCGAGACCACACTATTAGGAAAGAACAAAATCTGAAGGTAACATTTATATATAGTCTAACATCTATTCTAGGCAATAAACTCAGTCTAACAACATGAATACTAAACAGTAAAAAGAGTATTTGTTTTCTATTTTAAATGAAGATGGTTCTTCAAAGGGAAGCCTAAAATGATTAACTGCTATAATCCTCCCAATTGCTTTTATTTTGCATTTTAAGCTCAATCATTTTGAGGATATTGTTTGACATTAATTGTGCTACTTAATCAGCTCCAAAAGTGTCATTTTCGGTTTAGTGTAAAGAAAATACACTTTTGTAAAGTATCAGATATGCAGTAAGTAAAAATCAGAAATTTGACAAAGCATTCCTGAAGAATGTTTTTGCCTATATATATATATTCATACATATATATAAAACCAAAAAAATGGTAATTATTTTAAATCCTGAGACTATAACCATATGTTATTATGAGATATCTCCTTATAGATACAAGATTAATGCAATTGTACATGTAGGGAAGTCGTATTATTTTACAGCATTATGGATATCAGCAAAATTATGTGCCTATGTATGCATACAATCTTATTAATATCATAAGATTTCTCTTGCAGTTCTCTTAAAAATTGCATACAGATGTAAACAAATGAATAATATCAATGCCAGTCCTCTTTATCAGGGATGGTAACTTCAGTAAGGTCCATGTAAATATCATTCCTAATTTGTGTGTGCAGGGACCACTCATGCACTAATTTAGCTGATGGCCAAAGTGGCCTAAGAAAGCACATGAGTCTCCAGGTAGATGTGGTATATAAAGTATCTGGTATCTACAGAATCCTCAAGGTTGTCAAACTCAATCCAAGAAAAATGATAGAAAATATTCCTGCACATTCATGTAAGATTTGTTGTCAGTGTTAAGAAGCAATTGGGCAATGATTAAACATTGTGCATGTTTGACCTAATGTTTATTCCAGGAATTTGCTATCAGTAATATTTTGATCATCAACCAGGCTATAGTTATTTTAATTTTAATTTGCAAAATCCACATATATTCAAAATACACTTTAATATGGATAAAGTCGTGCTGTATAAGTTTGAAGTATTGACTACCCTCAATTTCTATTGTGATTTGCTTATTCTGAGTACAATTTTAAATCATAATTGGCCTTCCTTTTGTGATCCAGAATGCTCTCAGTTGAGTAACAAAGAAAACTCACCCAAACAACTTTATAATTAAGGCAATAAAACACTTGAAGGAGAATTATACATAGTAACATAAAGCCAAATATAAATGATTATGGAGTTATTTAATAGTTTGCTTTAGTTGTAATATAAAATCTTATTCATCTCATTCATTCATTCAGCTGATCAATTAAAAATATATGTTCCTGAATTCTAATGTAAATAATCAGTAATACTCCACTTTTATCACACTTATCCTTGGATTTAATGGTTTTATTCTATTGTTCAAAAGCATAACTAGTTTTCAACAAAACACATAATATTCAGGGTTTTAATTAGATACTATGATTTTTTTCTCCAATGTAATAAAAACTGGTAGATGAATCTGTATTTTTATGTTTTATTTGCTAAAAAGGTATTTCAACAGCAGTTGCACCACCCAAGACATTTAAAATACCGGGCAGAGCAAAGAGATCATCTTTTGCTGCTCTAACCCCACTAAATAAGCTCATTTAACATTTGAAGCGTTTTTTTAAACCTGAGACTACATTATTAATATGTTTGAGACACAGAACAAAATTAGCTGTGAACGCAAGAAATCAAATATAAAAACTATTGAGTTAAATTCCGTGTCTAAGCACAACGATGGGAGAGGCACCGAAAGAACTGGAATTCATTGCTAATTGGCGAAATGGTCTATGTCATGCATTTTGGGAGCCATAAGCACTTGCTGCTTTACAATATAAGAATGACACAAACTAGGTCTCTTAGTCCCTTTGCTTTTCTCTGTCTTGGTGTCCCCAAGCCCGGGTGTTGTGTATTCTTTCTTGTTCCCGGTTCAACCGTAAGTGACATTATTTTCTGTTCCAAAATAAACTCAACTTAATTAGGAAAGACAAAAGAAACCCACGTTTCTCTATGCTTGTCATGAATTTATTTATTTTTAACATTCTGGCAATAAAGAAATGCCATGTTTGGCCCAAGAGTTAGTCACCTAGCAGCTGGGCACTTAAATACCACTCAAGTGCCAGGTAATTACCTCCAAATAAGAACCTCGGATTAGACTAAATATTGCCTCATTGGCGTTTAATACCACTATTTCTGTAAAAACTGTAGAGGAGGGGAGGAAGAAACCAGAAAGAAGCTTGGAAAATATTCCTGAGCAAAGAGACTCTAAATAATTTAAATACTTGTGATACATAAAGTAAATCGTCTCATGCTACACAGGGATAAATTCTTCATTGCTGATATTTCTAGTAACTAACTCAAAATTTACAAGTTTGGTGGAGATAATATGGTTAGAGAATAAGCATAAAAAATTTAAAAAACAACTTGTTTCAGAAGCTGAATTATATGATTAACTCCCATGGCTTGAGTCTTACAGATTTGTATGTCATGATTTGTGCTGGAAAATTTTATCTTACTTTAAAGCTTCTTGTAAAATCTTTTGAATATGCAGAGTAGACAGTTTATTTAAATACTCACTGAATACTTTTTTTGGATGAGTTAATAAATAGCTGACAAGGGCAGCTGGGTGGCTCAGTGATTGAGAGTCTGACTTTGGCTCGGGTCATAATTTTGCAGTCCTTGGGTTCGAGCCCCATGTTGGGCTCTGTGCTATCATAACAGCTCAGAGCCTGGAGCCTGCTTCAGATTCTATGTCTCCCTCTCTCTCTGCCTCTCCCCCGTTCATGCTCTGTATCTCTCTCTCTCAAAATTAATTAATTTAATTTTTTAAATAAATAAAATAAACAGATATCCACCAAAACCCTTCTGCCCCCACCCATCCCGACACTGTGTCTATACAGTGTCAAATCTGTAATACGATGGCTTTCTTCAGTTAAATTCTAATCTCTTTTTAATCTTTCTTCCTAGGCAATGGCACCCACTTAAATGGTTTATTTAACGTATGTGGTTTGACAGTTTAAAAAATATATCTATCTCATTCAGACACATCTTAAGAGCTCCAGGTAGTATCCAACTTTTATTTGCCTCAAGGTCTCACAGAGGCTTCAGGGTCCAGGGCACAAAACCCAAAGGATGATGATCCCCTGCAAACCTGTCTTCATCCAGTGTTCCTTCCCCAGGGAACCCAAGCCCTTATCTGCCTGATGCAGTATCCTCCTTCGTTTCTAGGAAGGGAAGCACAGAGCACAGTTTCCCTCCCTCACGCACCAAACTGGTTACAACTCTTTTCTCTTATCTTCAAATCCTCTTGTCTTTTCTTTTTTCTTTCTTTCTTTCTTTCTTTCTTTCTTTCTTTCTTTCTTTCTTTCT
>NW_024080871.1:1178946-1265398 GCF_003009895.1 Hyaena hyaena | reverse complement strand
ATATATGTATATATATGAAATATATATGAATATATATGTATATATATGAAATATATATGTATATATGAAATATATGTATATATATGAAATATATATGAATATATATGTATATATATGAAATATATATGTATATATATGAAATATATATGAATATATGTATATATATGAAATATATATGTATATGTATGAAATATATGTATATATATGAAATATATATGTATATGTATGAAATATATATATGTATATGTATGAAATATATATGTATATATTTCAAAGAAGAAGATTGAAGCAGAGAAGATTTGAAAAAGTCTGAAATTTTTCCACATTTGTTGGAAACAATAAATTCATAGGTGAGAGATGCTCAATAAATTCTAAGCATTAACAAAGTATAGAAAACTCTGCCAAATATTAAATTTAAATATACAGAGAAAATCTTAAAAGTAACCAGAGAGAAAAATTTTGTACAGATGAAGGAAAACAATGACCACCAACTTCTCATAGTAAAAGTGTAAGCTAGAAGATAGTGGAGCAATATCTTTAAATTATTCAAGTGAGAAAAACTAAAACCCAACAATAACAATTTTAAAAACTTACACAAATTAAAATTTTGTACTCAGAGAAAATCTATCAGTCACAAAGTTCAACTAACAACTTTTTTCGGACATGGAAGAGCTGAATTACGCTAGAAATTAATCTCTAACATCTCTGAATTATACAGAGTTAAATAAATTATTTCTTACAGAAAGGAATCATTATTAGATAGAAATTGAAAGTTTTTTAAAAATCACTAGAAGCCATATATAAAAGATTCTTATTTTTAAATTAACCATTTAAAGAAAAAATAGTATGGATTTGGATTTATAAATATTTGAAGTAAAATGTGTGAAAAACAGCATAAATGCATGGAAGAGGAAATGCAAGTATTATTGTAAGGCTGTTATACTATATGTGAATTGATATAAACCACTTATAATAAGGTAAAGACTTGTCCTGTAAATCTCAAAGTAATAACTAAAAAGAGAATTATGGCTAAAAAGCCAGCAAAAAACATAAAGTGGAATTTTTAAGAGTACTAAATCGGGAAAAAAAAGATAGAAATGGAGAACTAAGGGAAGAGTCAAATAGGAAATATATAATAATACATTAGGTTTAAAGCCAACAATATTGTTAACGTCAATAACATTAAATGAAGCAATAGACATACTACCATGAAAAAACAGGGAGCACCAATTCAGATTAAACATTAAGACCAAAATATATATTGCTTTCAGGAAACTTTAATTATAAATAGTTTAAAAGTAACCTGATGGAGAAAAATATACCATACTAGCGTGCGTGCACACGCACACACACACATATCTGGGGATAATGTCTTAATATCAGATTAAGTAGTTTTCAGAACAGAGCATATTATTATGAGTGTTTATAAAGTATCATTTTATCAAGAAGACCTAGCAATCCTAAAAGTCTTTGCTTCTAATATCCCAGATTTAAAAAGCAATGTTCTGCATAAAGTAAAACTTTTAGGACTTCAAAGAGAAATCCTCAAGTCCACAATTAATAGAGATTTTAACACTACTTTGATAATTGATAGAACAAGTAGAGAACAATCCAGTAAAGATAGAAGGATTTGAGTAACACTATTACTACCTTGACCTAATTGATATCTATAGAACACTATATACAATGAGCAGATACACATTATTTTCAAATGCATCTGGAACATTAAGAAATGTATATTAGTACATACAACAATAATCTCTAATAATTATGACTTAATCCTTAATAATTATTCTGAGTAAAAGAATCCATTTTTTATATAGCATACATACTATATGATTCCATTCATATGCAATTCTAGAAAATGAAAACTTATCTATTGTGAAGACAAGCAACTCAATGTTCAAAGATTGAGGAAAGTTTGAGGATGGGTGGAATGTAAAGAAGTCTGACAAACATTTGGTGTGTTGTATGATTTTATAATCTTGAATGTGATGTTGATTTCATGAGTGTGTACAGATGTGTATACACATATGTTCCATGGGTATATAAATAGATGAAAATTTATCAAATTGTTCAATATAAACCATTTATTGTATCCCAATTATACGTGTAACAATGAATTTCAAAGGCATAAGTTTCTTATTCTTATGTAACTTTTAATATAAAAATATATTAACTTACATTGTATTATGAATACTGTTATAAATACTATATAGGTATAAATATGACTTGATACATCTATTTTTCACACTACTCAGATGATTTTAGAAAATATAATACAGAATGTCTATAAGATTTGAAAATTAGATTTGGAACCATAATTATAATTTCATATATGAAAAACATGTAGCTCATTTCAGTAATATTTCCCACAATTGAAAGTACTTTGCTTTAAAAAAAAAAAAAAGAAATGGTAAATATCAATCCAAATCAGAATAGTTGTCAATGGTTATGAATTTTGAAGGTTTTTGCTGTTACTTAATGTTTGTTTTTATTTAGTACCATATATCAGTGAGAATATTGGATGGTTTCTTTCTTGGGTGACTTTTGTAGACACAATTTTCCAATCTCTGACCTGATGAGCTGACCTTCAGGAAGTAATGCTTACTATAAATTATTTTCTTCAATTTCCACGTGCAGTTCTGGGCCAGTTCCTAGCTACACCATTATCTGCCAGATAGTGTTCTAACGGTTGCAGGCTCTCCTAGACTGCTTTTTATTTCTCACCTTTTTATACTGGTTTTCCTTGTGTGTGAAATAATTCTATTAGTGCAGAAGTAATTTTTGATGAATATAAGATGATAACTAAGTTAATAAAATGCTTTGTTGTGTTTCTTTAATACAGTAAGTACTATATGTGTTTGGTGTTACTACTTTTAAAGCAGATTTTAAAAAGAGAACCAATAAGGAGCTGAAAGGGAAATAATTGAACAAAGAAAGTATAAAAATAAAACCAAAACAAAAATTAGAGGCCTGCCAAGAGGTTTTTCAATGGAATTTTCAGAAAATCATCATCATCCGTAAACATTGAAACCCATGGAAACATAGAGAATCAATCAATTTGTTTGCAACTTCCTTTAATGTTTTTCACTGTTTCAAATTGCAATATAGCTTAGTACAACTGTCAAGGAAAGAAAGTGTAGATAACATAAGTGAAACCACATATTTTGAAATAAAACCCATTGGAGATCAATGTGTTTAATGAACACAAGATAGCTCGAGGGAATGGCTTGTAAATTTAGAAATTAAAATTCTATATTTTGGGTTCACTCAATGAGTTACATTTTTTTTCAAAAATTTTTCTGGACTTTGGTAGAAGGTAATCATGTGATCACATATTCAAAAATAAATATTTTATTTATTTTTTAGACACTCAGTGAATTGACCAAGGAAGGAAAAGAGGAGCTATTCTCTAGAATTCTTTGATCTCAGTGAAAATACTAAAAAGTGATCTCTAGCATACTGTACTATGTTTCTGGTTCAACATTTCTTTTGGTACTCATCCTCTTTGGCTTCAAATAGATTCCACTTCAAAGAAAATGGATTCTATTAATTTCATCAGTGGCATAATAAGTTTTGACAAGTCTTCCATCATAGTTAAGAAAATAATACCAATCTTCCATAATATTTAAGAATAATATTTTTGTTGACTGATTTCATCAGCAAATTAGAATATATTGTACACATTATTCAATTAAGAACACTGATTATCAGGTAACTGTAATTAATAGTCACAACCATATTCAGCACAGATACATTGACTTTATAGACCATTTAATGTTTCCCTTTGCTTTGAGGTTAGCTCAATTTAGGCTGTATTGATGATTTTTATCTAGTAATGGTGATTTAGTTCTCCTATTCCATTCATAGGGCCTCTGTACATTTACTTGATGTACGGGGTAGGGAGCAGGTAGAGTAATGTCTATATCCTTAGATTTTGCAAACTACAGCAAAGGCGTGCCCAGAGTCTGTTTTCTAACAGGTTTGCCAAAGTAAAATAATTATTTAACTTCTGTTTTTTTCTTCAATTATTTACCATCTTTAAGCCTCATTTCTATTGCTGTAAAACTGAAGTACTATCTTCTCCTTGAAGTTACTGTAAGGTTTAAATACCATGGTGTCTTGGTTGGGGTTCCATTAGAAACACAGTTTAGGCAATGATACTAACACAAGACATTTATCTGGATAAAATTGTAGGAAATGCTAGTAGAGTGTACGTGAAGTGAGAGAAAGGAAGGTAGCCAGTTAAGGATCCATTATCTAGAAATATTACTGAAGGTAGTTGGAGCTTAATCTAGCTGTATTGAGCAGGCAATTCAGAGTTACTCCATCCGAAAGGTGAAGAACTAGTGTGTTCTTGGTGGAATGCTATTGTGTGTGGTTATGGGTGCAGAGAAGGGAGAGAATCTAATTTTCAGGCAATTCCTTTCTGTTTTGAGTGAGTTCTGGCCCCAGAGATGGTCCCAGGCGAAGAAATGCAAATCCAAGTCTGGCCTGCATATGTCAGACAGGGCAGAGTATGACTAAAAGGACCTGCCGTCATTATTATACCACACAATATTTAACAGAACAAAGAGAAGTAATGAATAAATGGGAGCTCTTTGTGTGGCTTCTGAGAATCCTTGGCATCCTTTGCTGGGAAATGGAGATGATAACAAGACTTACCTCAGGGATACTCTGTGGGATCGAATACATATAGTGTCTCGCCCACAGGTAAAGACTATTAAGCCTTGATCTTTACATTTCTTCAGTGTTATCACTTGTTTATTGTTATCAAGTTATGAATTCAAAACTAGTCCTAGCTGTAGCATGCCCTTGTCACTTTTATTAAGCAGGAAACAATTTAATAATAGCATGAATGCCAGAATTTTAAAGATAAAATGGCAATGTTTTTTATCACCTTGGCTCTTGACAGTATTGGTATGTTAACCACTGCTTTTGGACTGCTTCTGAAAATACAGCAAAGGAAAAAAATTCCCAAAGTTTTTTCAACATGAATCATCTTCCCTAAAGTTTTCCTATAGGTACTACAACTTCCAACACTTTCTAGTAATTTTCAATTGCAAAAGAAAATTTCTGAACATATTTGTCTTAGGTGCTGAATATGGCATACGTACTTGATTTTAATTTAAAAAAACAAATTATCTTAAAAACCATGAAGTGGTTAATACTAACTTGGACTAAATTTATTTTATACTGCTGAAAATTATTTAAGAAATATAGTAACCAAGTACAGGGCTGGTGATTTGCATCATTTGAAATTATATATTAAATATTTTGTATTTTCCCCCTGAAAAAAAAATGTCAAACTGAAATCGTTTTTCTTAGAGTTTAATGATGTCACATTAAATTCTTAGAAGCCATAAAACTATAGACCTAGGAGGAACCTTGGGAACTGTCTAGTATAAACACACCATTGCACAGATGAGGAAATTAAGGTCCAGAGGGGGAGTGTGCCTTGGCCAAGGTTGCATGGCTCATTGGCTTTTTGTAATTCACCACGTTGCATTTGCTGATCTTTTCTTTTTTAAAACCATAATTAAGGTATTCATTTCCTTCACCTTGGAAAATTACTTAATATTTCTTAAATTTAGATTTTTTACCTACTAAGTGATGATAATTTTATTAATACATTTTGTTACATTTACATAAAGTTACTATATGCCAGGCATCCTTAAGAGCACTTTACAAGTAAGTGTTTTACGAGAGTAAATGCTTTGCAAATATTCCAAGTATTTGATGCTTAGAGCAATCCCGT
Organism: Hyaena hyaena; assembly: GCF_003009895.1. Classification (NCBI taxonomy): domain Eukaryota; kingdom Metazoa; phylum Chordata; class Mammalia; order Carnivora; family Hyaenidae; genus Hyaena; species Hyaena hyaena. The sequence goes on along the minus strand of NW_024080871.1, from coordinate 1,259,637 downwards.
GAATGAGGTACTGTCATCATCATCCTCATGTAAAGGATGTTACTACTGAGGCCCAGAGAGATTTTGTGACTTAGCCTGAAGTCATACAGTTAATAAATCACAGAGCGAGCCTTCAAACCCATGCAGCCTGGCTCCAGAGGCCATGCTCTTAATTATTACACAGGGCTGCCTCTCATAACTCATACTGAAATCACAGTAATGTATGGAAAACCAATGGAAGCCAGTATACTCATTATCTTTTAAAATGTGGAAATAAATGAAGATATCTAGGATCTTGTGTTTGAATATTGGCTCCATCATTATTAGCTGTGTGGCACTAGAGGAGTCACACATGTTTTGATTATCAGAGGTTTCATGTTAATATTGGGAGCAATGATTATTTAATGAAATTATTTGAGGAAATATCAATATATTAATATAGCATATTAATATGCTATTTTACATACATTACACTATATGAATATAATCTGTATGGGAGTTCTTTTTAAACTTTGAAGACTCAGGTCATAATTCATTATGAGGAGAGATTATAAAATGATATATAATCAGTCCTGAATGAATGGATTCTAAATACAGTCTAAATTAGTAATAGTAAAATATATTTCTCCACTTCAAATCAATAGGTTGTAGAAAATGGGAACAAAAACAGTGAAAAGACAATAAGAAAATGTAGATACTTCTAGTGGAGGCCACAGAAGTAAGCCTCTCAGATCACTTTCAAGAGAACCTGCATGGGAGCAGAGTTCATTTGTTCCATTTCATTCATTCAAGCAGGGCCATACCTCCTGGCTACCCACTCCCAGCCAGTGGCAGAGCACTACCAGACTATTTATTAGTGTTGACATTCCTATAAGACACAGAACTCCTCTAAAGGGCAGCTTCCACTGGGGGTCTTCCCATTTTCCTAGAAGATATTTTCTGACACTTAGGTTGAAGTCTGGGATCCGAGGCTGTTCTTAGTCCACCTTACCACTCCCTGCTTTCATAAATGGAGACCTACATCAAGATCCGAAGACTTTCTCCTTGCCTTCTCCAGATCCTTTTCCTTTAACTTTCACAGACGTCCCTTCACTGAGTCTCTGGTACTTTTAAACTCATCTTAGCAATTTCTTCTTAGAGGATCTGAAATGGCACATTTATATTCCCACCATCCAGAAATCCCATTAACATTTAATGTGTGGTGTGCTAGAGTCAGCCTGTACTGGCTGTAGGAGCTAAATGTTTGTTTCTTGCCAGACCTGGTAGCTTCCCAGTTTTTACACAGGTAGCTTGAAATCAGCCAGGATATTAGTATTTAAAACGTGGAAATCTTTTTCCTCCCAGAGAGCCGATTATTAAACATATACCAGCACACAACAAGTATTTATCTTTTATATATATGAAATAGAACACATTTGGTAAGCTACTTACTCCAATAAATGGTGAATAGTTTTCCCATATCAGTAGTCCTCTACAATATATTCTTTTATTTTTTTAATGTTTGTTTCTTTTTTGAGAGAGAGCGAGCGAGCAAGCGAGCAAGAGCGCCAACACAAGTTGGGGAAGGGAAGAGAAAGAAGGAGACAAAGAATCCGAAGCAGACTCCAGGCTTTGAGCTGTTAGCAAAGAGCCTGATGTGGATCTTGAACTCACAATCTGTGATATCATGACCTGAACTGAATTTGGAACCATAACCCACTGAGTCACCCAGGCACCCCTCCAATATTTTCTATGCTTTCCTATTATTCCATCTTAGAGGTAAGCATTCTATATAGCTAATCCTCTATTGTTGAACATTACAGCTATTTCCAAAGCTATAATTTTGTCAAAATATTGCCAGCATAGACAATATTACACTTTCATTTTTTTATTAACAATACAGGTTAATTTTCAACATTTTAATCTCAAAGAGTAATGAACACAGTAAGGAGCTTTGTTACAAATTACCATGTTTGTAACCACATAGCAAAGATATTTTAATGGTTAGAAGTATGGGCTCTGCTATGAGGCTACTCTGTTCAAACCTAATCTTAGCACTTCTCAATTAAGTGACTTTAGGGAACTTGTACTTCAGCTATTTCTTCAATAAAATTGATTGAATAATAGTACTTACCTCCCAGACTTTTTGTGAGTATATAATTAGTAAATACAAAGGGCTCAGGAAAGAGCACACATAGTGAGCACTACAGATCTTTATACTCTTGTTATTACAGCAATTATTTTTTATTACAATTGTTTAAACATAGTCCAAAATACTGATTAATGGAGTTTTCAGATAATATTTGGGGTTTAGCCAGGAATTTCACATATGCTTATTTTGGGTGGAATATATGAAGAGGGAATACATGTAAGTTGCTTAATGTTTTGCATTTAATATTAAATATATATCAGGAATTATTATTTCTGCTGATAGTATTTACATTTCAATGACTGGCTTGCCACGTAGTTATGCCTAACTTCAGATGGGTGGGAAATTGTTAGCTTTCTGGATATCTACAGGTAGAGAAGAACCAAATATTGCTGTATATTTGTAATATATACCACACTTCCAAAGATCAAGTTTTTCAAGTAAGTTTAAACTTGGAAAAATTTTACTTAAGTATAAAGTGGAATAATGTTCCTTTTCTGATTATATTCTTAGTCAACATCCATAATATCTGGCATTAATTCAAATTATTTCACGTGAAATATCATTCATATATATATATATAGATATATAGATATAAAACATACATATGATTTTATTCTACCACCCAAATACTAGGGTTTATTTACTCTACAAATGATGGAGATTTAAACCAAAAGAAAAATATATAAATCCTTGTCTGTGCCCTAAAGTTTATAAAAGCTAAATCAATTTTCAGCAAACTAAGGCCTGTGGGTCAAATCCAGTCTGCTGCCTGTTTTTGTAAATAAAGTTTTATTAGCACACATTCACACTCATTGTTTTATGTATCCTCTGTGGCTGCTTTAATGATTCAAGAGCAGAGTTGAATAGTAGCAACAGAGATCCTATAGTCTGCAAAGCATGAAATATTTACTGTCAGACTCTTTTGTATTAAAAGTCTACTGACTCCTGCTCTGAAAAGAGACTGAAGTGGAAATTAAGTAAACAAACACACACTCAAACGAAACACAGTGCAATCACCTGATATTTCTTGGAACAAGAGTACAGTGATAGGGTTAGCATATAGAAAGGGATTAACTCTAGTTAAGTTTTGACAAGGAGAATTCAGATTACTTGCAAGAACCAGAAAGGTAGTATAAACTAATTATAGTACAGCTTCTTTGGTAACCATAAATCATAACTACTGTGCATTTAAAATTACTGGTAAATGCAGTTTAAGGAAATCTGAGATATTACTTAATTTGATTTCCAAAACTTTCGCTACATTTTTTTTCAAAGAAACATGACCTAAAATACTGTTGCTCTGGGATTTTATAGAAAAGCCAAATAAATAATTAGAGTAATTATGTGGAAAGTTTGGGCAAAAGCCACACATTTGCCTCAATTATCAGCAATTTTCAGAATCACTTTGCATGGTATAATTTGGTAATTTCTGAGATTAAAAGAGAAGGAGATTTCTGGAAAAACTGTGATACTTTAAAGTTGGGGTGGGTTTTTGGAATAATGAAGGAGGTAAATCTTGGTTTTAATGCTTATTTCTACTTTCAATGTGCTCTAATTGAGAATAAGAAGCTAGAAGGGGTGGTGGTATAAAAATTATAAATTATTTCATCCCTTTTCATTCTTATCTCACTGTCTTTATTTGACCTCTGATTATTACTTAACTGGACTTTATCTCCAGCGAGAAACAAAGTGAAAAATGTTTTATGAGGTAAAAACAAGGCCTTGTCGTCTTTTTCGGCTTTTTACCTTTATAATATGGACACAAAGGAAAAAAAGGGCCTCTATGGGAAAGACTCCCTGGAAGCAATTCCAGAAACCATATATCTCTCCACAGTTTAGGCTTTCATCATAGTTTTAAATTAATAAGTTAAACTAACTCAAAAGCTTTAATCTAGACTGTGGTATTGAGGAATGTACATTAGACATTTCTGTTTTAATTTCTATAGAGCTTGATATAAAAAAGGTTCTTTTTTTTCCTTTTACATTTGTTGAAGAGTATTGAGGACCTTAATGCACCATATTGACAGAGTAATAAAAATAGCAAATTGCATTTCAGGCCTTGTGCCAACATCATTAAACTCCCAGCCATATCCAAAACAATAACGAGGGCAAAACAAAAGCTGTAGCTCTCCTGCAGCGCCACCAGGATCCCTGTTGAACTGTAGTCAGTACCCAGTAGCCCCGGACATGGGTTCCCTTTACACTCAACTACGGAACAGCTCTAGCATATTTTGGCTTCAGTTCTATAAACAGCCTGCCCCTCTTTCTTCCCAGGTGTGCGCTTTAACAAAAAAGTTTCATTGATACCTGTTCTCTGAGTTGGCCGCTTAAATAATAACTATTACAAAATGATTGAATGTCCCTCTCCCTTACCCAGCCAACCCGCTCTTCAGATTCACATGCAAAGAATTTAAATGTGCCAGAATTAATACCCCTTTTAGTTAAATCAGTGACCCCAACAGAACCCATTCCGCAATTTTAATACTGCACTTGTCCATGGCAAATTGAGCACTAGAAAGGGCTGTTTGACCCAGTCTACCAAAATACAACCCTGTAAGTTATCAGAATAAATTAAAGTAAATCTTTAAAGTAGTCCACTCCATTTGAAATCAATCAGAAAAGGATAATATCGTATGGCTGCACTTATCCCTAAAACTTTTTTCCAAATGACCCAAAATAATATTTTAAAAAGAAAATCTGAATTTTAAAAGGAATGCAGTGCTCTTGAACTATTTTGATATAAAAATATATAAATATTATACCCCTGAACTCAAACCTTCATTACATATTATCTACACTGTCAGAATTCATTTAGAAAGAAGTAAACATTAAGTGCTTTGTTTTTTCCTTTATTTGCACTTTCTATCCTTTTAGATAAGAAACATATTCTATTCATCCCCAAGTCATTTTTAAAGAAAATAAGTAGGTACCAGTGGAGGCATTGGTAGAAGAGTGAATCAGGAGAACCATGCCATATATACTCAGGACAAAATTTTTTCTGTTACTTTTCTGAAAACTCTTTGTAATAGAGACTGCAAGAGTATAACTGTTCAACATTACACCACGCCATCTTCAATTGCTTTATACAATATCTCAGGAAATGGTCCAGCAGGTTTGTGGTAGCTCAAATGAGATTCATCTCCAATATCGATTCAGTTATCCCATGACAGCACTCCCATCTTGAAAGTTCTCAGATGCTTTGAAATCCTCATTTTTGTTCAGTTGACTGTGAACTTAGCTGCTTGTTCTTTCAAAATTGCAATATGAGGGCAAGCTTTCACTAAATTTCTTCATGAACCATTTAAACCAACCTACATTTAAGGACTTCTGGAACTACACACTCAAAATTTTCTCCCCTCACCCCAACCTCCCAATTAAATAAAACTAATTATGAAATAGTTCAAACATGAAGAAAAGGTCCAAACAAATGAGCAAATAGTCTTGCATCTTTGGCTCAGTACAAACTAATATACCTAATACAAACCTAGATTTCTATTTCAAACGGTAGGACTATTTCATGCAGCATGGTGTGTGATCACTGTGTGTTAAGTCTGGCCATGATGAATCTCTTTTATGCAATCTACAGTGAAGTTCTGTGTTTCCATAGACTAGATTGTCTTCACCTAAGCAATTAGTCAAAAGTGGACCCAAGTTATCTTACTATAAAGGGAGAAGATAACTGCAAAAAAAAAAATGGGAATTATAAAGAAAGACAAATGAAAACCCAGAATAAAGTTACACTGTAGCCAACTGTGGAAAAAGGAATGAGGAGGAGAGACAAAATCTGAAGGTCAAGCATTAAAGGACAGCTTGTAGAATAAGATGAGGTTATCTGTAAGTATAGTTTGACCAGAAAACTGCATTTAGTAGTATTAGAATTAGATACTAAATAAGAGTTTTTAGTTCCATTGAAATAGAGTGGTTTGTCTCAAATCATAGTTAAAAGCTTAATGAACCTATGGTTACAGAATCACCTTTTCAGAGACCTCAAGAAAAGAGAACAAAATCATCCAGAAGGAAGGTGAATTCAGTGATATGGAAATCCATTGGTTAAGTGTAACTGACTGTCAACAGGGAAAATTTCTGTAAAAATTTTTAGAAGTCACCCTGAAGGTATTTTGCTAAAATTAAGTGGTTGTTGGACAAATCCATATATGTTGTCCACAGGAGACAATAGTTTTCAGATGCTGCTTAAACATCCCCCCTTATCTGTTGGTCAGAGTAACATAGCCAGAGGTAGATTCCATCCAACAGGAGTATTCAAGCCTGTGTAGCAAACTTCTGTTGCTTTTTCTTCTGGTATCAATTCCTCTTGTTACAGTAAGAGTTCCACTATTTGCCCAAAGTCCTGGTCATGTTATGTAATTGTTATTACATAATAAATTATTATTTGTATTATAATATATAGTAAAACATTATATCCTTATAAAATAATCATTATACTGAGATTAACACTTACATGGCTCTTATATACCAAGAGCTGTGTGAAGAGTTTCATCCTTCTTATATTGGTGCTGTTATTTCTGGTTGTTACTAATGATACAAGTAGGACACAGGAAGTTTTAGTATCTTGCCTAAGATCCCTGGAAGAACCAGGATATATATTCAGAAAGTCTAGCTCCAAATCAATATATACATAAACTTAGATGTATGTCCCGTCCATATTTACTAGGTATCATATCACGTTTTTCCCTAATCCTTGATTATTTTCTGTTCTCAGAAATGTTTGCATGAGAATACATGAAGTTTCCTCACAGTTGGTCACATTTGCCTGATATTTGTGAGATTATAGCATAATTTATTCAGTCATCCTCAATTGATGAATATATATTTGTCAATCTTTTGCTGGTACAAATAATAATGCGATAAAAAAACCTTATAAAAGTTTACACATTAAGAGTGAATCTTTAAAATGTTTCTGGATCAAAGAGAACATTTAAATATAATCTCAACTGATATCATCAAATGATTTCCCAAAAGCGAAGTGGAGAACTGTTTATCTCCCTACAGCTGGCCAGAAGAGTGTTTTATCAAAAGTGGCTTTTATTTATTTTTTTGGTCTTACAGATGATATAGGGAATCTAGGTATGATTTTATATAGAAATTCTCTCAGTATTGAGTGAGATGGAACATATTTTTATACCATCAAGAGCCATTATATTTCTCTTCTTCTCTTTACACCATTTCCCCTTTTTTCTATTACACTGTTCATTTTTTTCTAAGAGTTCATTTTTACATGAATGAAATTAGCTCTTTGTGGTATATTTGCAATCTTTTCCTCACAGATTTGAAATCATTTTCATTATCTTTTATTTTCCCTACCGCTAAAACATTTATACTTTTTTCTTTTGTCTTTTTCTTTAGTCAACTAGAGCAATCTTTTAGTTTATGACTTTGATTTTGTGTTATGTTTTAGAAAAGAAAGACCTAAGGCCTTTTTGCATTTGAGTTTATAAGATAATTTCTCTATGCTTTCATTTCATTTCAAAACACTTAGTCCATTTGGAATTTATCATTTAGTCTACTTGGGAATTATATACTGCACATGTGATATTTTTGGGTAGGCCCAGGTAGGCTTTTGAATTCTTTCTTTTTCATCTATTCAGTCTTTTACTTGTTCACAAATGTGAGTTGGATTCTTGTTATACATATGGGCTATGGCCATAAACCTATGTTTTAAGACTCAGACATTAAGCATTTCAAAGGCAATGGCCCAGTAGTTTCTGTTTCTTGCTTTCTACATTCTAATAAATCCTGGCTCATTCTTACTCAAAACGGAATTTTGTTAACATGATGCAAGGAAAATATCTAATCAAGAGAAGGCTTTAAAATAATCTTTGAACATTATTTAACTTAGAAATTTAGCAAGCACTAAAGTGCTATTTCCCCAGACTAGTATCCAAGCATAATTGATGGCAAGATCAAGGGAAAACGTTTTTAATGGCATAATGGAGCTACTGTTACTTGGTGTAGTTTCTATTCAATGAACTGTGCTTCTATTGAACTGTTTTAACCCTCTCCATTATAGTGAAATTAATACTTTAATAATATTTCTACTATATGCAGGGATGGACAATTGTAGAAGATTAAAGTATCACTGGACAACCTGTTGAGATTTTGTCTTATAGACCTAATGCTGGTTTGAGCCTAACTTTGAAATCTCAGGCATAAGATCTTTCATTTGTATAAAGGAGTTGCAAAAAATGGTCTCTATTTTCACTCCCAATTCTAAAATGCTATGATCCTTGGCTGTTTTAAACATTTATCCAGAGTCACTGATTACTTGATAGCTTAGTTCAAACAACAGAATTTAACCTCAGCACAAACTTGTTTTGAAGACTGGTTTCCAAAAAAAAAAAAAAAAAAAGTGCAAGAAGTCTTATTTCTTTATTTTTTAAACAAACTCTAAAATAATAATCATTTGAAATTCTCCTTGGATTGAGGCATAAGTTAGTAAGTCACAAAAAAAGAAAGTTCAGTGGAACACTGTATAAATAATGGTAGTGAATCACAGGATTAAAATATTATTGAGTAATTTCCTATCACAAAACCTGTAACTAAAAATCAACTCATGAAGTCTTCTGTGTCAGGTTTGAATCATTCAAAAGATTCAAAATAGCATATTCTACCACATCAATTTACTCTGTTCATAGGAGAGTAACCTTAGTGAACTTTGGCCCATCTATAGTTCCTAACCATCTGCTTCCAAAGGAAAATGATGCTTTCTTCAATGAAAGACATAAAAACACCGCATATATGCCTAATTGCCCAGCTGGTTGAGTTTAGAATAAAACACTGCAAAGCTGATTGGTGAATTGATTTTGCCATTTGCTGTGGTTTTCTGCAAGCATCTAATCAATTGGATAGTTTGTGCTGACCCATTTTTGGGTTATTGTGTTCTCTGTAATATTTATCTTCAATACCATTTTAGCCTTATGTATTTTTATACATTTGTAAAATGAAAACACTCTCCTTATGCTGATTCTAGAGCTTTTGTATGACAGGTACCTATAATGTATAAGTATACATAGTTTTAAAAAATTAAGCCAGTGTTCAGCATGACAAAATGTTTCTACATCAAATATATTCAGTGTAGAATTTTTTTACTTAATTAAGCTAAGGGATAACAATTTTGAGATACAATAATTTTAATACTACATCAATGACCAATTTGAGACTTTTTACTTTATGCTTGACCCATTAATTGATAGATTCCAGAATTTGGGAGTAACCTTAAATGTCCTCTATTCCAACAAGCCATGTAACGCTGGGATTCCCTCTACAACATCTCCACCATGTGGTTATTTGGCCTAAGTCACCACTAGTGACAGGAAACACACCATGTCCAGAGAAAATTAATTTTATCCATGTTCAGCTGACTGTTGCATACTTTCTTTTTATGTTCAACTCAAACTGATCTACCTGAAACTCCTAACAACTGGTTTAATTCCACCCATTAGTCCTTAATGCACTGAGCCTAAATCATCCTCACTAATGCTTCCTTCCCATTGAAAGATCTTCCAATATACAAAGAGATATCAATATCCTCTAAATCCCTGTACATTTTTGACTAATCTCTTCTAACTATTCTATGGTGTTTTCACATTCCTATTAAAATATGGAGCTTAAAACTTTATATTATGCACTAGGTGGTAGTCAATTATCGGAGTGAAGGCACCTTATTATTTCACCCACCAACATTCTTGACATGTTACTTCTATTCATGCAATCAGATGACTGGAAGTAACATGGGCGGTGATTAAAACCACACAATATCGAGCTGTTGAGGAGAGCCCCTAAGTTGCAAACAGATACATCCCTTTTCTGTAGTCACGCAGTTTGCTTTCAACGTTCCACATCTAATGGAGTACATTTACGTTTGCTCAGATGAACTATGAGGTTTCAATTTTCAGTTGTTCATTCAAATTAAAAGCTTAATGAATTTGATTTTAAATTTAATATTTACTATATATACTTCTACTAGTTCAGCTATATAAAATGAGAAGAAATCGTAATCGTGGCTTAACAACATATTTTTTTTTCCTGTCTCGTGGAATTGGCGGCAGACCTGTGGTCTCTAGGAGCTACCATGGCTCTCTAGGGCCCCCAGAGGCTCTGGTTTCCCCAGCCCTTCCCTCTCAGGCACGTGGTTTCCTTCTTCTGGAGCAGCTCATGTTCCATGGGGAGCATTGACGCTCCAGCTGTCACCCCCAAGTAGCCTCTATCACCACATAGAGCCAGGGTAGAGTAGAAAGAAAAAATCAAAACTGATACTACAAATTATCTAGAAGTCAACTAACCACATTTCATACTAAAACACATTTCATACTAAATCACATATGATTAGCAGCATGGTATTCAGAAGAAAAGTAAAGATTTAATCACTGATTAAATTAAAGAAAACGGGAAAAAATTAAGAAATCATTTTAAGGATTTTCTTTAGAGAGAGAGAGCAAGTGGGGGAGAGACAGAGAGAGGGAGAGAGAGACGGAGAATCTTAAGCAGGCTCCAGCCCACTACCCTTGGAGTCATGACAGGAGCTGAAATCAAGAGTTGGTTGCTTAACAACCAACCATTAGGTTTTTTAACCTAATGATTAAAAAAAGTTTTTTTAACGTTTAATTATTTTTTGGGAGACAGAGACAGAGTACAAGCTGGGGAGAGGCAGAGAAAGAGGCTCTCTGAAGCAGGCTCTCAGCTGTCAGCGCAAAGCCTGATGTGACACTCAAACTCAGGAACCCTGAGATCATACCCTGAGCACAAATTGGACACTTAACCAACTAAGCCACTCAGGCGCCCCCTCCCTAATGATTTTTTTTTTAATAAAAGTAGAAAAAATAAAATAAAATAAAAGTAGAAAGTAGAAGTTTATTAAGGATTTAAAATGGACTGAATAGGAAAAGTCATTACTGATGTTCTAAAAATGAGAATATTATTTAGGGAGATTGAAGAAACAAGAATGAGGACAAAAAATATAAATGTTAGGGAAATAGTAAATAGAGATGATCATAGATAAAGATAAAATGAGGCACAAGTCTGTATGTACAAACTTGAAAATATATGGTAATTGAACAATTAGTGAACTAAAAATATCAACATTTACACAAGAATGATTGGAAAATATAACATGAAAACCTGAGAAGCTCACTTAAAGTCTTTCATTAAAGAGATACTAGAGGGGCGCCTGGGTGGCTTAGTCAGTTAAGCGTCCGACTTTCGCTTAGGTCATGATCTCGCGGTTCGTGGGTTCGAGCCCCGCGTCGGGCTCTGCGCTGACTGCCAGCTCAGAGCCTGGAGCCTGTTTCAGTCTGTGACTCCCTCTCTCTCTGACCCTCCCCTGCTCACGCTGTCTCTCTCTCTCTCTCCTAGAAATAAATAAAACATTAAAAAAAAAAGAGATACTAGAGTAACAAGATTTCACAGATGAGTTCTATATGAAATTTCATCTACATGAAATTTTAAGAATATATCCTTCCAAGTATGGAAAAAAGATACCTGATTTATTTAATGTGCCATCATAAATTATACGAAATAATAATAAAGATGAAAAAAATAAACTTTTTACAGGTATAAATATTGTTCAAACTAAAAAAAATAATGGGGCGCCTGGGTGGTTCAGCTGGCTGAGCGTCAGACTTCGGCTCAGGTCATGATCTCATGGTCCATGAGTTCGAGCCCTGCATCAGGTTCTGTGCTGACAGTTCAGAACCTGGAGCCTGCTTCAGATTCTGTGTCTCCCTCTTTCTTTCTGCCCTCCCCTGCTCATGCTTTGTCTCTCAAATGTAAATAAATGTTAAAAAAATACCAAATTTATTTCAGTTAATATGAGGAACTGCATCAGCATTTATGCTATTGCACTCATAGTTTTTATAACAATTGCAATACAAATAAAATATATGTCTAATATAAATTTATATTTACATATAATATTCAACAGATATAATATAAATATATCTTATTATACATTTGAGGAAAAAATAATGATAATCCTTTCTGGTGACTACATATTGTACTTAAAGAAAACCTAAAATACTCTGAGGGAATAAGGAACCTACTAGAATCCACAAAAGTGACTGACAGTGATATTTAGTAATACTGAATATTAACTGCTCTCATAAGCAATAAACACTTAACATTGCAATGTGGTAAGTATTCTGTGCATAATAACAACAATGACAAAAGTTAACAAGAAAAACAAGACCGTTATATATAAATAAAAAACTGTACTGATTGAAAAGCATACATCAAGATAAGAACAGATAGAAATATATAATGCATTCTTGAGTATATTCTTAACATCATAAAAATAAAGTTTTTCCAAAATCCAAATATATACTAGACTACACTAAACAAGTCATATACTAATTTATTAGTATTCTGCCAGAGTTACTACCCTAAAATATGTACACAGATATATTTGAGGACATGATATAAGGCAATAACCGGCAGTGAAACTAGTTACCTGGTACACAGAATCTCGTGCACCATGACCACTTATGACATAGTTGCTACTCATCCAAAAGTACTTGCATGAATGTTTTTGGAAAATAATGCATTAAAAGTACTAATCGTTTCTATTATTTGAGCAATACTAGCATTTGTGAAAGTGATTTTGAAAACATAATTTCACATGTAATTATGGCCAGGTACTCTGCTCATTATTGTTATTCTCTTGTCTCCAAACAAATAAATAGCAGGCATGCAAGCTGTGGAATCTTTCCAGAGTCCTGTTTCTGTGACCTTATTTTTCTTCTCCTGGAGAGACCATCACTGGAATACACTACTGATGTGATACACATGAACTCTGCTTTAAGTTAGCTAATAACATGCCAGTCGCTTGGATTCTTCCTTGAGTGTGTTATCCAGGGTTTACAAAATGGATCTGCTGGTATTTGAGTTCCGCAGGCTACGGCGCATCTTCAACAGCTAATGTGGTGTTTGTGCTCTCAGAAGACGTGGGCAGGGACGGTGGAGGATGTGACCACATCTGTCTCCTCCAGGTGGCACTGTGCCTTCTTCCCCACTGTTTGCTTCATTAATGCTAATTTAGTATTTTAAGAATTGGCAACTGTTTTGCGAAATTTGAGCATCTCTTTTCCCCTTAGAGGAATAGGTCTGAGGATTTGCAGGACTGATTAAATTTTTTAAAAATTATTATGGAGTAAGCCTCATGGCCTCACAGATATTACTCTCTGTTTCCCAACCTGAGCATGTAGTATACTGGCATGATTCTCACCACTGTAAACAAATCATTATCCCAAGAAACCTCATTCTGTGAGGGATTTGAAGAAGTAGCTTTAAAAATAAAATATGTATGTTCTTTTACAAAAGCTGTGAAATTTGAATATTATCCTAGAATGAAACCCATTCTCCTCCCTCGTAAAACTAGCATGTTCAGAAGCGCGAGATCTGAATGTAAGAGTCCATAACAACTTCATAATGTTTGCGTTAAGAAATAGAAGTTTTGGGGCACCTGGGTGGCTCGGTTAGGCGGCCAACTTCAACTCAGGTCATGTGCTCTCAGTTTGTCAGTTCCAGCCCCATGTCAGGCTCTGTGCTGACAGCTCAGAGCCTGGAGCCTGCTTCCAATTCTGTGTCTTTATCTCTGCCCCTCCCCTGCTCATGCTTTGTCTCTCTGTCTCAAAAGTAAATAAATGTTAAAAAATTTTTAAAAAGAAAGGAAATAGAAGTTTTTTGGGACACCTGAGTGGTGTCGACTCTTGATTTTGGCTCAGGTCATGATCTCACAGTTCTTGAGTTCAAGCCCTCACATGTGTGCTGACAGCACATAGCCTAATTGGGATTCTCTGTCCCCTTCTCTTTCTGCCTGGTCCTGTCTCTCTCTCTCTGCCCCTTTCTCTCTCTCTCTCTCTCTCTCTCTCTCTCTCTCTCTCTCTCTCAGTCAATAAACATTTCAAAAAAGAAATAGAAGTATTTAAACTTTAAATAGAAATTTATATACTCCTTTCATGAAAACTGAGAGAAACAATATTTTTCTATTTCCACATATTTGCTTCTTTACTCAGTAAATAAGTATTGAGTTTTCTATATTCAAGGGATTATAGTAGTTTCTGTGAGGGTCAAGTACCATTTTGAGGAGACAGATTATATGTTTGCAGTAGTCCTAGAGGAAGTGGGAAATCCATGAGAACTTTAAAAGGAATTCTGACTTGGGGGTAAAATGTGTTCATGAGATACCACTTACAAGTTGGAGCACTCTGCAGTAGACAGCTTCTGAAATGTCTCCCCCTTGGCATTGTCACCATTGTAAAATTCTCTCCTCTTAAATGTGGACTGGCTCTAGTAACATGTTTCTATCCAAAAGCATAGAGCAGAAGTGGTGGGAAAGTCACTTCCGAGGTATAGGTATAAAAGGGACTGACCTTCATATTGTTTATATGGTCTTTCAGACTCTTTTCCCAGAAACTATCAGATAATAAATTATTATCTTAAGCTTATTATCTTAAGATACTGGGTTGGGGTTATTTGGAAGCAGCAATATATTACTGATACAAGATTTAAGCGATTCTGAAAGGAAGAATCTACTAATTCAAGTAATAGTCTTTGGAAAAACTGTATGCTAGGCAATAGTGACACAGCAATGGACAGAATATACAAAGATCTGTGTTCATCAACCTCATGGTCCACTAACAAAATATCCAATGATAATTATGCAGTTAATTATTTAAGTTGTGCTAAGTTCAGTGAAGGAAATATGTCGTGTACAGGGAGTGTGTAGTCAGATAGTTCAGTTTGTGCTGGTGGATCAGTAATGAATTCTATCAAAGTATTTCATTTAGTGCTATGAATAAAAATGGGTAGGAGGGTGAGAATAGTGTTTGGGATACAGGATAGAAAATTCTTCTTATAGAGAAGGGAAAATGCATGCAAAGGCCCTGGGGACTGGAAACTAGTTTGACAAAGGCTTGAACATGTTGAGTTTTATAGAATATTGGATACATGGGTTTGTTTACTAAGAGCAATAATAAGATACTGAGGTTTAAACAAGGGTGCTACATAATCATATGTGGCATTCTAAACCTTTTTTTAAATGTTTATCTTAGAATGGGGTGGGGCAGAGAGAGGGAGACACAGGATCTGACGCTGGATCCAGTCTCTGAGCTGTCAGCATAGAGCCTGATGCAGGGCTCAAACCCACAAAATGTGTGATCATGACCCGGGCTGAAGTTGATTGCTTAAACATCTGAGCCACCCAGGCACCCCCAAATATGGCATTTTAAATGAATCACCCTAGTTACATTGTGGAATCAGCATGTATACTGGGAGGCCTGCTGGCAAGCTGCTAGATGATGGTAATTTCATCTGAGGTGGCTATGATAGGGAGAAGTGGAGAGAGAATATGATACTCTATAGAATGTAATCAAGGGTGTCACTACAACAAAAATTTACAAAATACCTAGATTTTACAAAGACATAGAATATTTACTAAATATGTTAGTACTTTGCTCAATAAATGAGAAGTACTTCATGGTGACTTATAATATATCATAATATTCTTCACATATGATGAAATAATCCATAGGGGCAGAAAGGCAAAAAGAGAATATTTCTACTTTGCTGCAGATTTCACTAGTACAATACTGTTTCTTTTGTAAAACAAAACAAAACAAAAAAACAAAACAAAACATAATAACTTATGGTCATTTAAAGGATTTAATTTATGCCAAGAATCAGCTACTGGTGTTTATATTTCCATGACCATCCTTTTCCACTATTTTTTCCTAACATAGCTACAAAGATTGGCATAAATTGAAAAAAAAAAACCCTTTTTTTTTTTCCCAAATAAATGTGAGGAAGTGATAAGTACACTGTATATATAATTGCTGAATAATTTTTTTGCCTTTACATAATTTACTCCCAGGAGGCCCACAGTTCAAGTAATCAGGTGTAAAATGATATAATGTCAGACATATTAAGAAGTGAAATCTATGAATGGACACTTGGAAAATCACTTCTCCTTTAATGTGATAGATTCCAAGAGGTAGTACAGCCCAATTACTTGAAGGACAACTTTCTTTCCAACCTTCCATTGTACCAAGAATGATAGTTCATGTTTTAGGACATTCCATATTATTTTTTTGTACAAAAATATAGTCTGATCAAATGATTTTTGCCACAACTTTGATGATGAGATCACATAGCAAGCAGGATTGTTTTTCTGTCCTAAGAGTCACTTAGAGGGAAATTAAAAATAAAATGTTTTACCAATATGGTACTTGGCTTTTCATCTTATGCTCTCAGAACAATAAATAACAACTATGGAATTTCTGTAGCTAGATCTTATGTTGTCAAGATCAACTTATGAAAAAGAATATACTGTAAATTGCAGAGTCAGTACCATGGCTATTATAAAGTATTTGAAAAGATAATGTGCATTCATCCCTCTCCAGAGGACTATGAAATTATCAGCTTTCTTAATGTAAGCACTTTTTCTGTAGCAAGTTTTAACTTAGAAGTATCCCACTTAACCATGCCTCTTTAATATGCTACGAGGCAACATCTAGAAATTTGACTTTGAGTTCGATTCTACCTGCTCTCGAAATTCTGCAATTCTCTTTATAAAAGCAGATCTTGTTTTGCCCAATGCCGGTGCTTTCCCAGGAGTCTAGTTCCCTACCTTCATTTTAATGATTATTGGGCATAATTGTTCAGGTTTCACTGATTAGCGTCTGTCACCTTGACAGCCGTTTTAACCTTATTCTGATAAAGGGCAAACACTGTCTCATCATCTTTGGGTTATTACACTTGGTTCATACTCAGTGATTATTGACTCTGTACCTCCAACTCAGATTTAAATAAAAGGCCACTTATACCATATTAGACAACCCATGCTTTAATTTTATGAAGGTCATACTTATGTCAGGAGCTGTTAAGCCATCAACCTAGACTCCAAACATCTGCTCAGGGTTAGCCTTAAATAGATCCCCAGAAATCCACAGTAGAAATACAATGAAGTTACATATGGGGAAAAAAAGAATGTACTTACTGTTGTACCAAACAATACTGAAGATAAAGTGATTTAAAAATTATATTTGGAGGATTGTTCTTGTCACTACAATGTAGGGTACATTTACAATTTGGTAAATATTTGTTGATCATCTATTGAACAATAAAACACGGTATTTAGAAATCCAAGCCAAAGATAATGAATAATTTTGTTCTTCTTTCTTCACCACCTAAGGAGTTTTATATAACAAAAACAAAAATAAAACAGTGTAATAAGAATACTTGTCAACACATTTTTACAAATGCATAATGCTGAACACCCTCTTTTACCCAGTACCTTAGAGAAAACACTATGCAATGTTTTTTCACATGATAATATACTTCTGTAATACTGCCAAACACAGTAAGGAAGTCAGTCAAATAATATCTTTTTCTTCAAAACTTGGCAGGGTATCGTGCTCTGTTCTTAAAGATAACTGCTATTGAGACATCTGCCTTTGTCATTTACAGACCAGCAGACTACTGCAAATTGCTTCTTACGTGGAAAATAACTACTAGAGGAGGGGGAAAACAGACCTCTTGTTCCGAGGCCTGAGTTAGCACTGAATCACTGTTTCTCATTTTCGCAAAGTAATCCATTACAGTTTGTACTCATTGCATTAGTTGTCATAACGAAATTGAGCCATGGGCATTTTTTTTTCCCTTCTACAAGAAAACCACTGAAGATCATAGAACCTCAAAAATGTATCAAAATGGTAAGAATTGAGGCCAAAATTTATCAGGTCTGTCTGGTCACAAATAATGTAAAATTGATGGAACAATTGAATTTTAAAAATTAAGTCTCCAACAAATTCTCCTTCTTAAGAAGATAAGCATATTATTATCCAGACCTGTAAAAAAGAAATGGTATCAATTCTTAGAAGTGTTCCAAGATACAGACTTCTGACTCAGACTATTATCAGAACTTTTATTTTTTAATTAATTATTTAAGAGATTTATCTTACTTTTTTTAATGTTTATTTTTGAGACAGAAAGAGACAGTTGGTGAGTAGGGGAGGGACAGAGAGAGAAGAAGACAAAGAATCCGAAGCAGGCTCTAGGCTCTGAGCTATCAGCACAGAGCCCGACGCAGTGCCCGAACTCACAAACTATGAGATAGTGACCTGAGCCAAAGTCAGACAGGAAACCAACTGAGCCACTCAGGCGCCCCTATTTATCAGAACTTTTAAAAGACATGGAGTATTGAGGGTGTTATGTTATGCTGAGCGAAATAAGTCAGGCAGAGAAGGACAAATATCATGTTTGCACGTATAGGAGGATTAGGAGGAACTTAACTGAGGACCATGGGGGAGAAGAAGGGGGGAAATGGTGGGGGAGAGGGAGAGAGAGAGGCAAACCATGAGAGACTCTTGAATGCTGAGAAACAAACTGAGGACTGATGGATGTGGGGGGGACGGGGGGAGGGGCATGGAGGAGGGTGGGGATGTGGGGATGAGCACTGGGTGTTATATGGAAACCAATTTGACAATAAACTATTTGTAAAAAAAAAAATTATTTGTATTATTTTCTGTCTAAAAAACAAGAAGTTAACAATAGTAATATTTAATATAGGAATGAAGAGTAATAAAAATATATTAGATACATATTTATAGATATACATACACAAATTTTTATGCATATATATATATATACCAAATAAGATGTCAATGACCAGATTAGCTGATTTCCAAAATCACTTTGCTCTAAAGTTCTGATTCTATATTATTCAAAGTACTTTAGTTTCTCTTAAATCATATTTAAAAATCATATCCTATCTATAATAACATAAACTTCCCCATACACAACAAAATTTAATCTTACAAAGATATGAAAAAGTAGACATTTTATTATTTAAATGCATCCTAGCCCTACCAACACACCCTACTTACCTGATGAAGCAGGTTCTCTCTGTATTACATGATGCCAGTTGGCATGACTCTCTCTTCCTTTTAGCTCATTCAAGAGATGGGCAAAGGGATAATCTGAGAGCCCTGTGTTGGTGAGATTAATGACAAACTTAAAGTCTGGATTCTCTCTAGGAAAATTTTCAGAATTCTTTTAATTTTACTAATTTGTATAGCCATTAATTGGTTTAGTTTGTTGATAACCATATATATTTTTGTTTATATCTATATTTTATTGTATAATTATTTTAAGAATTAACAACATAACAATATTAATATCAACAATATACATTGTTGACAACAATATATGTATTTTAGTTAATAACTATATTTTATTTTTTAATTCTTTTAAGGGACGGGTTTATAAACTAAACATTTAACTCACAGCATTATATAACTGGTATAAAAGCTACTCACTTTGTGTGTCCAGGTGATAGCAAGTTAAGAGTCTTGCTGTGCATAGTAATATGGGTAAATAGATCAAAAGGTGAAAACCAGTCCATTAAAATGACAGCTGTGGGGCTCCTGAGTGGCTTAGTGGGTTAAGCATACAATCCATGATTTTGGCTTGGGTCATAATCTCAGGTTCATGGGATTGAGCCCCATATAGGGCTCTGTGCTGGCAGCGTGGAGCCTGATTGGGATTTTCTTTCTCCCACTTTCNTGGATGTGGGGGGGAGGGGGGATGGGCATGGAGGAGGGCGCTTGTGGGGACGAGCACTGGGTGTTATGTGGAAACTAATTTGACAATAAACTATTTGTAAAAATAAATAAATAAATAAATAAAAAGACATGGAGTAATCCAAACATTTTGGCTGTTATGGGAAATGTTTGCTGGGATTTCTTGGTCCTAACAGTGCCAGAAATTTATATAATTATATAGTTATATATAGTTTTTATGGTCTTGTATATAAAAGATATAAACTTAAACTTAACATATAACTAATTCTAATTATTAGTAGATGTGCAAAACAGAGGCTTGCTATTGCTCACTAAGATCAAGTATTTATGGATGTTAAATGATATAGTTGATACCACATGATATGTAGGTGATACCACAAATCAATGGGAAAATTAAGGGCTGCATTCAGAAAAACTTATTATCTGAAAGGAGAAGTATAAATACCCTTATATTTAACAAAGATAAATAAATGATTTGATGATTACAGACCAAAATATGAAATGTCAAACTCTAAGACTCATACAAAGACATAATTTTAGTGCTGGAAAGAATTTCCTGATGTGAATTACACAGTCTATAATATGAAAATGATATAGATTTGACTGCATTTCAACTATAGAAGTCTATGGAATAAAACATACCAAATGAAGATAGGAGTCAGGGGGTGCCTGGTAGTTCAATCGATTAAGTGTCCATCTCGATTTCGGCTCATATCATGATCTCACAATCTGTGGGATCCAGCCCCACGTTGGACTTTGGATTTACAGTGTGGAACCTACTTGGGATTCTCTCTCTCCCTCTCTCTCTGACCCTCCCCTGCTCACTTGCTCTCTCTCTGTCTCTCTCTCTCTCTCTCTCTCAAAATAAATAAACCTTAAAGTAAAACATAGGAGTCAGGTGACAGGTTGGCAGGTGTTCTGTATAACCTTGAAAACTCACAAGGAATTAATATCCTTTGGCTTACTTTCAAAATATGCTTAGAATTGCAGCAGTTTTAACCATATTTACAGTTAACATAACATTCAAGTTGTCTTCATCTTGACCCTGGATGTTGCCATGGCTTTCTGACTGCTCTCTCTGCTTCTTCTTCTGCCCACCTAATATCTGTTTTCAACGCAGAACCAGATTATTATTTTTTTAATCAAGAACCAGAACATGCCATTCCTTTGCTTAGCAATTGCCACTGGTGCCTCATCTCAGTAAAAGCTATGTTTCTCCTCTGACTAGATGCCTACTTTTTCCCTCTAGCTTTCATACTCTTTCTCAGCTGCTTGTATTATGTTAAGTCTTTGATTAGCTTCTCTTTGGAATCCTTCCTGCTGATATATTAAAAAAGAAGAATCGTGGCTTTGTCAAATCATTATTTAAATGTCACCTGCTTGGAGAGTTTTATGCAAATCATTCTTCTTTCAATTTCTGTACCTTGTTCTAGTTTTCTTTTTCCTAGCACCTATTCTCTCTCACTTCCTAACACACTATTTCATTCTTTCATTTATCATTTACATATGTCTCATTTTCTACTATACATTCCTGCTTCCAACAAGAACATAAGCTTCAGGTTAAGATCTGTTGTCTCTATTGTCCAATAATACATAATAAATGTCAAAAAACAGTGGTACAGGGGTGCCTGGATGGCTCAGTTGAGCACCTGTCTCTTGATTTCGGCTCACACCCTGATTCCAGAGTCATGGGATTAAGCCTTGTGCTGGGCTCTGCACTGAGCATGCAGCCTACTTAAGATTCATTCTCTCTCTCTCTCTCTCTCTCTCTCTCTCTCTCTCTCTGCCCTTCTCCCCACCTTTACTGTCTCTGAAATAAAAATTAACTAATTAAAAATTTATTTTTAATTAATTAAATAGATTAAATAATTAAAATAATTAAATTAAATTAATTAATTAGAAATAAAACAATGCCTAAAAAGTGACAAGTGCTCAGTAAAAATCCAGCAAGTATGAATCAATGCATGGATGGATAAAACTAATGAAATTACAGAGTAGTTCCAGAAATCAGCCAGGGGAAGACTAGAAATCCAATAGAAAAATGGGTATGCACATCAACTGGTTTTTCATAGAGAATATTCAAATGGTTGACAAATATAAGAGATGTTTATTCCACTCAAGTAATAGAAATTAAAACTATTATGAGATAAATCTTTTCATGTAAGATATTGAGAAAATTAGAAATTTGGATAATACTCTGGTTTAATAATGTGAAGAGATGAGCCTTCCTCACGCACTATTAAGGAATATAAACTTGTATCACCCTTAAGGGATATACTCAGGCAGTTCTTTGTTAAGCTAGTTATGTTTATAACCCATGACTCAGTGGTCCCTTGGCTGAGAGACATCCTAGAGATGTGTGTGTGCCTGTTTGTCACAATAAAGTTGGAGGTATCAGGGGACTGGATGGGACCTAGTTATACATGACTAAGGGGAAGGATAAATAAAAATGTAGGTACACACAAAGAAACACAAAGTGTTTCTGCAAACACTCTTCTTTAAGCTTTGGAGTCCTTCTAACACCTTTGCAACCAAATGCCTGTATTAAATTCTTTGTGTGAAATATCTAGAATAGTTTTCATTTCCTGACTGTATGCTAACTGCACTTGCTAACTGGTGCAGTACCTGGTGATATTAATCTACAATGACTGAACACTATGCGACTCCTCTAAAGCTGAGAGAAAAGAGAAAAACAGAAGTGATAGGCACAGCAGGTATAACTCCTAAATATTAAAAAAGTTGAGTCAAAATACATTTATAAGCTAGAATCTATTTAAATATCTCTTCACTTTAAATTTGGGTTTTCCAGTAACTTATTATATATCTGTGTGTGTGTACGTGTGTGTGTGTACACACACAGAGAGATAGATGTATATTGATCTATATCTATACATATATCAATCTGTATATATAGACCTACATCTGTATATAGAAAGAAGACCAGAAAATAATCACGGGTATTATACCAACAGGGCAGGTTGCCTCCAAGAAATGGGGCAGAGTTTGGGGTTAAAAAAAATGTCCTTTTTCATGAGGGAAATTCCTGGGAAGAGGTTCAGCTGTCAAGCCTTAGCAGTCAGGATCTCTGACAGCTGGAGACTAAGTGCCTTCCTTGGTCCTGAGGGGGGATACCAGCAGCATGCAACAGTGGCCACGAAGGTGCCAGTTTTTGGTAACTGCTCATTACACCAACCTGTATTCCCTCCTTTACCCTCCATGCTGACACTGAGAATGGGCATGCAGTTGAATAGAAGTTGCAAGAGAAATGCCTTATCTTCCTTTCTCTCTTCCTCCCTTCCTTTTCTCTCTTCATAATTTCTCTTCTAAACAACAATGAAGGTGGCAAGTGTGTTTATTATTGATACCAGCTAAAATACTTCCTTTTCCACTTAAAAAGATCAAACCAATACTTTACTTTAAAATTCTTTTGTTTTTGTATTCATTCAGTGCAACTTTGTTGTATAATTACTGTGTGTTCAGTAGTTAAAAATAAGCTTTATTTTTACTTTTATTTTTGAAGGGATTTTATTCAGCTAACTATTTCCCCAGGTTTCTTCATATAAACCTATATCTTGATATCAGGATAAAATAAACACAATATGATGACAGCCTAATGACAGAATTCCATGAGCTGCCAAGAGGAAATGAAATGTTAGCTACAATGTATCCACATTTTTTTCCTTCACATCTAGTTTGTCTTGTAAAGCAAAGAGGAGCTATATTTCAGAAAGCAATTTGTAGACCGGGAAGTTAAAACATTTCCGTCTTTTTCCAATAAACATGAATTATGATCTTATTCAGTGAAAATCTTAAACTCATTAAAAAAGTAAACTCTTCTTATTAGAAAATCATAAAATGAACATTCAAACTTCAGTTAACACTGATATTGACAGCCAACTCCATATATTAAAGTATCTGGGATGCATATTATCCCAGATGTGTGTGTGTGTGTGTGTGTGTGTGCGCGCGCGCGCGCACACACGCACCTTCAGGTATATCAACTTCTGGTATCTGGTTTTTTTATGTAATAGTATAAAGAATTAATGTTTTGATATGATGTAATCCTATGTTCCATTCTAGCTAGGTGTTATTGAGTAAATTAATCATCTCAATTCTCAGCTTTCTCTTCTGTAAAATGTGGATTATGCCTATTAGCAGTGGAAAGAATTAGATTTGTTAAGACAGATTAATTTGATTTTTAAATCTAAAAAGTAGAATTTAAATATCTGGAATAGTGATTTATGTACTCTTCATAGATACATGTAGAATGAATAAACAACCATTGTTCTAGGATTACGGTATCATCAATCTTTTGTATTTAATTAAGACTGCTAACCGTTGACATACCTACTTTGCAAAGCAGGAGCACATGTAGACAGGTCAGTGCCCACA
Source organism: Hyaena hyaena (assembly GCF_003009895.1). NCBI lineage: Eukaryota > Metazoa > Chordata > Mammalia > Carnivora > Hyaenidae > Hyaena > Hyaena hyaena. Next base: position 1,235,544 of record NW_024080871.1, on the reverse strand, counting down.
ACCTTGCCATCCTATGACTGTGATTGTCCAGAGTGTTCTTTACCAATGATCAATTGCAAGGACAAATAGCTGAGCCGGTGAAATTAATTTCTCTTAAAATAAATTTTTCCTCTTAGATTCAAACAATTGGTTCCATGAATATGGACACATACAAGTTCTGTCCAATATTGAAAATTCTCCCAGACCTAGCTACTTAGGCTTAAACTCGGTGGAACAATGCACAGCCACTAAAGTATCTGTTGAAAAAACAAAACAAAAACCCAAGTATGGATTCTCCTTGATTGAGTTTGGATCTTAGGGAGAGTATTGTCTGTCCTTCCTAAAGATCAGTGGCTTAATCTGAGAGCTATGCTTATGATGTTATCACAGATCAGACATCAGTGGCTGGTCAGTTAAGGGACATATTTTATTTTATATTCTTCCCTCTCTCCCTCTTCCTTCCTTTTCTTTCTTGGAAATAACATGTGGCACAAAGAAGTAGTGGAAGTTGTGTATTTATTGGCTATCACCAGAAAAATAAAACAGTGGTAACTGTTTTTACTTTACAGAATTATGGGACATGCCTTGCCAGTTACATAGGAAATGATCATGTCCAAGCCAGCAGTGTTTTAAGTATGTGCTTTAATAATTGCTCAAATGCTGACTAATTTCATGTTGTATCTATATAAATGTGAAGACATCGTCAATTAAGTACTTAAGAATTAACCACTTCCCAAATTTCATTCTGCTTTGGTTATGCTATGATTTTAAAATTACCTACATTGAATAAGACATAGGTTTTACATTTTAAAGAGATTCTATCTAAAATATTGTTTGTATTTCAATTGTACCAGACTCTACAGGTAGAGTAGGGAAAGGCATGGGAAGGAAAAGAAAATTAACAATGTGGTTCTTGTCACTCCAGTAAGTGAGATCACACTAATGCTGTTGTACCCAACATTGGTACATTTTGCTATTTATGAAGTACTTTTAAACTTATGACGTCATTGTTGATTAGTAAGAAGTCCTGACATTAATCACCTTAATACAGATTATTATTTTAGATAAAGGGCAAAGATCAGTGAAAAAGAGGTATAACTTGAAGTGGGCTTATACAGAATAAGCAGAATTAAATGTGTGAAGATAAAACTGAAAGAATGTGGAGAGAAATGTATGTACAGATTAATGGAATCAAAAATTTGCACATATAATTTAATATCTTTGTTGTAGGTCACTTTACCCTCGAAACAGACTTTAAGGTAGACATTAGAACTAAGGGCATTTGTTGGGGAATTATTTTGGAATCAACAACTGTGGATGGGCAAGGAAGGAAGCAGAAGTTGGCAAGGAAGTGGAGCTTGATGCATTTCTAGTGATGGATCAACCAGCTTGTAGGCAGCTGGAACCTGGTATGGCCTTCTAGAGTTGTCCTAAATTGGAGAAGCAGAGAGTGGCAAGATTTTATACACCTATGTTGATCAGTCACTGGATGCCATTGGCCCATGAGAAGACGGGTGACTTGGGACAAGGAAGATTGCTTTATTTGAGGCATTCATCAGAGTAGGGTGACATCTGAGAGCCATTTTCTTTTTTTTTATTTTTATTTTTATTTATTTTTTATTTATTTATTTTTTTACAAATAGTTTATTGTCAAATTAGTTTCCACATAACACCCAGTGCTCATCCCCACAAGTCCCCTCCTCCATGCCTATCCCTCCTCCCCCCCCACATCCATCAGTCCTCATTTTTTGTCGGCATTCAAGAGTCTCTCATGGTTTGCCTGAGAGCCATTTTCTATCACATTTACGGCAGTCAGGGACTAATGAGTTTATTTAAAGGTGATCTGAGTAGCATACCAGAATCTACCATAGTCTCTTTTGTTTAATATTTTATTTTTAAGTAATCTCCACATTCAACATGGGGCTCAAACTCACAACCCTGAGATCAGGAGCTGCACACTTCACTGACTGAGCCAGCCAGGCAACCAAAATCTACCATATTCTTTAAGACCAGTTTTTCTTGTTTTAAATGATTGAGAACTGGATGGGATAATTCTTACTGAAGATTGAGTGATGTATTTAGTAGGATCTACAGGAAGCAGTAATTAGGGTTATAAAATCTGGAAGAATTTGGATTTGATTTTTGTAGGCAATACACTGCCATGATTGAATCAGCACAACAGTAGAACGCCGGATGAGTTGAAGAACAGAAGATTGGAAGTAGAGTAGTAAGCTACTCTACCAGTAATTTTGGTATTCATGAATATGGGCATGGACTTGATAATGAGAATAATCAAAACAGACAAATGCATATATGAGAAATTTTAACAAAAATAAAAGACAACAAGTAAGCATAGCAGAAAGAGTAAAAAATAGGTTTTGTAATGTCAATAGGAAGTCTTTAAAAATATTAGTACCCAAAGAATACAGAAATACAGATTTGAAGGGGGTACATGTACCCCAATGCTTATAGTAGGATTATCAACAATAGCCAAACTATGGTAAGAGCCCATGGTCCATCAACTGTCCATCAGCTGATGAATGGATAAAGAAAGGTGGTCTGCATGTACACATACACACAAGAATATTACTCAGCCATTAAAAAGAATGAATTGTTGCCATTTGCAATGATGTGGATAGAGCTAGAGTGTATTATGCTAAGTGAAATCAGTCATAGAAAGATAAATACCATAAATTTCACTCATATGTGGAATTTAAGAAATGAACCAGATGAACATAAGTGGGGGGAGGGGAGAGAGGGAAACAAACCATGAGAAACTCTTAAAGAACAAACTGAGGGTAGATGGAGGGAGATGGGTAGGAGATAGGCCAAATGGGTGATGAGCATTAGGAGGACACTTGTTATGATAAGTCCTGGGTGTTATATGCAAGTTATGAATCATTGAATTCTACTCCTAAAACCAATATTGCACTGTATGTTAGCCAGACTTTAAATAAAAACTTGAAAATTAAAAAAAATTGGTACCATTGAAAGAACATTTGCATTTTTATAGGCTTTTACATTAGAAAATGAAGTTTTAGGGGCACCTAGGTGACTCAGTCAGTTAAATGTCTGACTTTGACTTTGGTTCAGGTCATGATCTCATGGTTCTTGAGTTTGAGCTTCACATCAGTCTCTGTGCTGACAGCTTGGGGCATGGAGCCTGCTTCGGATTCTGTGTCGTCCTCTCTCTCTCTCTCTCTCTGTTCCTCTCCCATTCTCTCTCTCTCTCTCTCTCTCTCAAAATTAAAGATTTAAAAAAAGAAAAGAAAATGAAGTTTTACTGTTGAAAATTGCATTATCAGAAGGATATGGAAAAGCTTAGATATTCTAAAAATTAAGAGATATTTTAAATAGTATAATATAGATAGATTTCCACAGCAGCTATGTATCAGTGGTATTTTAGTTACTTGATTTTACAGTGCATTTAGAACAGACAAGAGCTAGACTGATAAATTTTAGAGGAAAAACACTTGTAGATATATACTCACAGATGTGTGTTAGCTGTGTTGCCTTTAAAGAGCTACGATATACAAGGCTCGGTAACTAACCTGGAAAAGAAATACACCTACAGATCCATTGCTTCTTTACCTGTATTATATAAGACAGACCTACTAGACATTGAACAAGTAAATGATAACAGGCTATCAAAGCAGATGATACATTCGAATTTTCCCACAATCTTCAGCTGGGACATACGTTTTCTTACTTCCATGTAATAAACTATGAAAACAATCAGAAAGTGTCCACTTTGGAATATATTTATTTCACAGAGTAAATTTAAATTAGATTTTATATCAATAGCTAATCTGTTTTTCTTAAATAATGGCTTTACTGAAATGTGATTCACATGTAATATAAGTCACTCTTTGATCCATTCAATCTCTTGTTTTTTATTCATAGTTATATGATCATCACTACTATCTAAATTTAGCTTATCTTCTCACCCCTCAACCAAACTCCAGAGTTATTAGTAGTCATAACACCTTTCCCTTCCCTCTAAGCTCTTGCAACCATTGACATACTTTCTATATATTAATTGCCTCATCTGGACCTTTAAGACAAACCTTTCATACTTTTTACAGAACTTGTTAAATAGAAGGGGAACATTTAAACTCAAATGTATTTCATGTTAAGATGATTTATTTATTTATTTACTTACTTACCAACTATATCATCCTGACTCAACTAGGGCAAATGCCTTAATACAAATAAAAGATAAACTTGCAGGAAGCTCTCCTTTAACATTTACCTAGGTAGGAGTATAAATGGAGGCCAAATGACAATGTGTGTAAACACTTTAAGATTATAACTCAAGTTACAAAGATATCAATCAAGAGGGCTCTCGACATCCCTTTATCCCTCATCCATATCACCAGTTTCAGGCCCCAGTTCATTTCTCTTCTTTTCTCCCTTGAGGCTAATCCTGCATCATGAGCAGCCTCATGAATATACATAGGGACTCCCTATCCTCAGGGAGGATATCCACTTGATCCAAACTAGCCCATTGTTCCTTTCTCAGAAACAATGAGGCTTTGGTTCTTCATATAGTTGAGGTGAGTTGGCACAGTCTACTCTTTGTATTATAGACCAGTGGGAAAATCCTGTACTTGCCCTAAACATGGGACAGAAGATAGGAAATTTGAAGCGCTAGGGGTTTGGAATGGTACAGATGGAGTTGTGTTGCTGTTGAGTAGGCACAAACTGCTGGCTCCTGTAAGCTTCTTTCCCCAGGGTGAGTGGCTAGAGAGAGGCCAAAGCAGGGTTCTCCACTTTCTGGATCTCAGAGAGTGCCACCTCTCGATTAGCTTCCAAGGCAATACAGGCAATAACCCACCTTAAATGGGTATTTGGGAAGAATCCCACCATTCTAAGGGCCCCTAAAATCAAGAGTCTCTGAACTTAATCCAAGCATAGGACTTCCTTAATTCAGGCACTGCATTCACAAGAGTTTTTCCATCATTAAAAAAACAAAATAGACTCATTATGGTCATGGTGGTGTTTTTCTCATGTTCTATTTCTTGAATGATGAAACACATATTATGAAATGTTGTTACCATGGTTAAGGAAGCTTAAGGCAGTTAAATAATGCATTCAATCTACTGGCTATTAGTGAACGATTGGAATCTTATGGAGAACGAGTAAAACTTGTTTATTCTCCAATTCTTTTTACGGCTGGCAAAAAGAAAATATTAAAAAAACAAAAGAAAAAAACAAACTAAACCAGTGCAAACAAAAATTATATTCTCCTCAAGCAGAAGGTGAAAGCAGGCACACCTCACAGATATGTCAACAGTGAGGCAGTTCAGATTTTTCTAGCCCTACAGCAGTCTTGAGACAATGATATATGAAAATGTATTGACTTGAAAGAGGAAATTAATTAAAAATGAGAAATTCATAAACGTGGAGGTTGAAGAATTCTCTGGGGTCACTTCCTTCCTGCAAAGTAGTTTCTTTAGGTTTTCTCTCTGAGTGATACTCCCTCTTTGCCAGCTTAGTATGACTGAAGTGAATGTCCCAGCCAGCTCTCTGGTTTGCCTTTTTTCCCCCACTACCTGTTCAGGTAATCAATCAGAGAAGAATGTGAATGCTGTTGCCTATGTCAATTAAACTGGGTCAAAAGTGTAACAGCAGTGGAAAAAGAGGAAAGAAAAAAAAAAGATCAGACAGTAAAGCAAAAGCCCAGGACACTGGAGCACCTTATGGTATGAGCAAACAATTCACTACACAATTTCTAGAGAGCATAAACTCACAAACTGTTAAATACTGTTTTCCTTTGGGTAAAATTTTAATTAAAAAAGCAGCATGGATGCAGATTTCAGATCGTCACTATTCAAATAGCTGAGAAAGCTCTTTGAATTTTAAAATCTCATATTACGTCATTTAAAAATTTTTTGTGTGTATTTAATTTTATCAACACTTGTAAGACTTCTATAGAACAAGGGAAATCCAAAATAAGGTTAGTCTTTGTACGATACTCTTGGGGAGCTGCTGAGGTTGGCTTGCTTAGTGTTGGTGAAATTGGTTGTTTCCTTAGAAGATTGTAAGTTTTCTCAAAATTATTATAAAATAGTCCAACCAAATGTCTTTTTTCCTTGTGAATCAGTTATTGAATAAAAAGAAATTAAATGACAAGGAATCAAATAATCTCAAGGAGGTATCAAGAGTAAACTATTACCAAGGAAAATAAAACAAAAACAACAAACAAAACAAACAGAAATGATGAATTGCTTTCTTTATTGTGAAGATTATATATGGTGGCATTATTTACAAAACTGGGAGTTAAAAAGTGTCTCATGTTGAATGATTGATAAGTTTCCAAGGAATTAAAAGGAAGAGAACACTTTAAATAGTTGGAATTGCACTAACATGGTTCTAATTTGTTTTACTTTCATATAGTTCTTTTGAAACACTGTAACTATATCTGGAAATAAACAACACAACTGTCCAATAAACATAGGCTTTATTTTTCAATTTCAAGAAGTTTCACTATTATGCCCAGAGCAATATTTATCATTTCAAAAAATGTAGTATGTAAGCATTTAATTTAGTATATATATTATAGATCTTTCCTTGTTATTCCTTTGATATTGTTGCTAACAAAAGCATTTTCCATAATGGAAAGTGTAGGTAGTCAAAAATTTATTTATATGAATTATACACATACATAAACTAGGCATACAGATTTATGTTTTGTGTGACCCTTTTAACTCTCTGTACTTGCTGTTAAGTTGTATATTTTTCCATGGGAGCACGTAACTCATGAGAAAATGACTAACATTGAAAACTCAGTTAAGTCTCAAAAATAGGCATTAGTTCTCAGGCATGACTCTCCTTTTGGGAAATCAAAATTTTTATTGCTGGATAAATTAATGTTTCAAATGTATGAATACAGATGCTGTTTGCAAATTTGTCACAATCTGTCTTCCAGCAGAAGAATTTATACTGTATACAGTAATAGAAAACAGAAAACTGCATATTTCACTAAATTGCAGCTGTGTATGGAAGATTTATGTGATTATTTTTTGTCAGTGAAACATGTAGTGAAACACCCATGTATTTCACTGGAGTATTGTAAATGGGCCATGTATATTTATTTTTAAACTTATTCTACATTTATTTCACAAAATGTATAATGTACTTATCACATTAAAAAGAACAAGCATATTAAATCTGTTCAAAGTAACTTCGTTACTTCAAAAGCCAGTTTATATTTAAAATATTGAACAGGATTTTAACTTTCAATCTTAGACGAGTAACCCATATGATTTTCCATTCAAACATTTTCTTATCTTGAAAATGTGTCAACACCCAGCAAAATGAATTGTAAATATACTCAATATATCATGAACTTGATTACTATATTGGTAACAAAACCTGAGCATTGCAGGCCCAAAGACAAGTGTTATACTGAGAATTATCTAATTATCCACCATATATGCTTGTGAAACTCACAAAGTCCTTTCTGCACAAATTGGTTACATCTTGTGTTATTATTGTGTGGGAAAGCCTTAATATTATATAATATGTTTCATGGTGATGGGATAATAAAAAAAGTCTGTTTTCAGTTCATGTTCCAAACCAGAAGAGTACAACTGCCTCTTTCCAAAGAAGTTTAGAAATTACCTCTCCTCCAGTCTCCCATGATATTGACCTAGGGATGAAATTGATGTCCCTGGAATACCCCTCAACAATGACATAATATCCAGATGTCATGGAGCATTCTACCTGGAGAGCCCATAACAAAATCATTTCCAGAGTTTAAAAAGTCAGAATTTCTACTTTAAATCAAATTGAAGTCAAGCTTTCAAAGAATTAATTATTAATTTGCAGTTTGAGAAGAAACTTTCTGGGAAAGCCAGAAGAATAAATTGGGTCATTAATATTTCTTGCTCCAATATCTAACAGAATAAATTAAAAATAAAAGTAAAGGGGAAAAAAAGGGACCACCATCATCCATGTGAGAAGCATTGCAATCTTGTGCCATAGCACTCCACAGCAACAGCAAAAAAAAAAAAGAGAAGCTTCTTGTTTCAAGGGGCAAAGCTCACCTCCCAAGCCAAACCCCATTCTTTACAACAGAGAGTAGAGAGTAAGCAAAATGCAAAAAGATCTCCTTAATAGCTCTAATTTGGAAAAAGGTGGAATCATCAATCTTCCATATCTTTTTTTTTTTTTCTTTTGTCTATAATGTTGGAGCAGAAGGGAAGGACCACACGGGAGAAGATATTGATAAAACAGGACATGGGCCAACCTAAGTTTGCTCTCACAGATGGAGGTGTAGGCTACAGAGTATCACAATGAAGTAAAAAAAAAAAAAAAAAAAATCATAATTCTAAGTCTCCTTGTCTGGAAATAAGATACCACACCAAAAGAAAGAACTCTGTGAGATATTTAATATATTAGAAAAGAAACAAGGACTTCAGGCTTCCAACAAAGACTCTATTCTGGATGCAGAGAAGTGGCATCAGTGGAGGAATTGATTTAAGGAACATATAAGAGAGACCAAAATGATTCTGCTAAATCTATCTTCTAGTTTAAGCACAAGAAAAATCCAGGATATGGCATGAGAACTAAGCAAATCAAGCAAGAAAAAGACAAAGCAAAAGTAGTGAAGACAAGATGAAAATGGAAAAACAAAAAGATAAGAGTGAGGAAGAGGAAAGGAAGAAAATGATAAAAGGAAAATCTATCCTGAAAAATTCAAAAAATTAAATTCAGAAAATTAACTACATTATTTTTATTTTTTTTTATTTTTAGAGAGCATAGTGGGGGAGAGGGCCCAAGGAAGAGAGAGAGAATACGAAACTCCATGCCTTGGAGCCCAACATGACATGGGCTCAATCCCACAACCCTGGGATCATAACCTGAGCCAAAATCAAGAGTCCCATAGTCAACTGATATTAAAGATTTGAGATAATAACAGTGAATACCCACAAATAAGTTTGAAAACTTAAGGTAATTGAGAAGATAATATAGATATGACAGAGATAGCATAAAATGTTGAGAACTAAACAGAAACAAAACAGATGCTTACCATATTGGCAGTTAGATCTGAGCATTTAGAAAATCTATATTGGGGTGCCTGGGTGGCTCAGTTGGTTAAGCGTCTGACTTCAGCTCAGGTCATGATCTCACAGTTGGGACTTGAGCCCCGTGTCAGGATCTGTGCTGACAGCTCCAGGCCTGGAGCCTTATTAGCATTCTGTGTCTGCCTCTCCCCCATTCACACTGTCTCTTTCAAAAATAAATAAACATAAAAAAATTTTTAAAAACATTTAAGAAAAGTTGCTTCTAAGAAGCAACTAGTTAGAACATTTTAAAAAAAGAAAATCTATATTTATCTTTAATGTATGAAATCTATTTAATCTATGTAAAATCAAAAACTCATTATATGTTAACATTAATAATGAAGTTTTATGAAAAATAAGTATATTTTCCAAACCAAAACTTAGAAGAGTGGGACTGTTTTATATTTTCGCAGTTCTCCATAATGTTTTTTTAATAGAAAAGTCTTCTGCATTCAATTTGTTGCAGTCTGTACCTACATCTGAGTTATATAAAGAAAATCCAGCTTCATAAAGATATTTGGAAAAGAAGAAAATAAGTCTATATGATACTACACAAGAACTTTATAAGAGGGGTTTCCTGAAGACAAGTTGCAATGTGAAATCATATCAATGAACTTTTCATATTCTGTTATACTGAAATCTAGGCTTGTCTTACAGTTTGAATAGCTCCATAGCTATGCATGATTTTGTAGCACCTTATCTTGATTATTTTGAAATTTTTGGTTGTAAGGAGTTATGTAAGTCTCATAAAATATTTAATTTTACTACTCAAAATTAAAAAAGCACATTAATTTTACTATCCGTCTCATCAGAGATATTTATAAGGACCAGGATGTTATAAATTTCACAGGGGCATGTTTCCACAATTCTCGTTTTTTCCTAAAAGCTGGAATGTTATCCATAACAATAAATATTATCTGTTGCTTACTTGTTTTCCTTGGGTGTCAAACTCTCAATGACCTATTTTTTTTTTAATAAAATGTCTGACAAGTATCTCCATCTAAATAACCATATATTTTCTTTTAGTCATTCTTTTAGATGAAAATATTATTCCATGGGGGGCTCCTGTCTGGCTCATTGGTAAAACATTTAACTTTTGATCTCAGGGTTTGTGAGTTCACACCCTATGTCAGGTGTAGACATTACTTAAAATAATCTTTAGAAAAAAAATATTCCATGGAAAATGTGGCTAGTTTAGCACACAACTGAAGCACAGAAAGGCTTTTCTTTGAGATAACCAGAATATTTGGGGTGTTCTTCTTTAAGGAATATTTGTAAATGAAGCTGGCTTATTTTTTTAACTGCTAGTGCACTGTGGTGAAGACTATAATTATTATTAAAAGTGTCTGGTGACACTGTCTTAATTGGTGCTAAGGAGGCACCAATTTTACTGATCCTTGCTTTAACATTATCAAAAAATGCCCTACAGTAAAAGAGGCAAATATTATCTCAGTGTGAGAATGACTATAGTTTGGCCTTGCACATCCCCTAGAGGGATCTGTGAGGATACCCAGGGCATTATAGATCAGACTTTGAGAGCTAATCTGTTTTATTTATCCATCTATCAGTCTATTAGGCATTAAGACATATCAGAAATGATAGTCTTATAAAAATAATGTTGGTTTCTTGTCAGTAGGATCAGGAATATCCCTTATTTTCTTCTTTGTACTTCACTATACTGTTTGAATTGTATATAATCAGTAACATGTTTAAAAAGGAAATGCCACATCTTAAAAACAAGGAGAAATCATGAGTTTCATTGTGTGCAAATGACTTTGAATAAGGGGGAGAATAAAAACAAAGATATGAAAATAAAGGTTAGACAGTAAGAAATGATTATTCTAGAAAAGAGAAGACTAAAGGAGACAAAGCCAGTATGACTTTGCAGATTAGGATTAAGGGATTAGGGTTAGGGTTGAAAGAACATAAAGAATTGTCTGGTGCTCAAGACCTTGCTTTCTTACTGGAAAGAAACTGCCTATCAGATCCACTTGTATATTACCAGTTGGTGAACAGTAACTTGTACATATTTCTCATTCACAGAGTATTTGCTCAATTATGTTAAGCAAATGTTTTTGTTGTCATCACAAAGATTCTGGCAAAAAAAAAATCATTTTGAATGTCAAATCTTGGTGCCCACAGGGAGCAAAATCAAGTTGGGCTTTTATTCTCCCAGAATCCCACTGCTCCTATTTCCCACTCGTACATGTACTCACATGCATAAACTTGACTTGACAGAACTGTGTTTAAATCAGGTTACTTGTTTGGGTATGAGTTGTATAACATAAAGGTCAGCATTAGATTTCTTAATTTTGGCCTAAAATTTTATGTTACTTTTTTGGAAGAAAATTAAGTAGAAAAGATACCACATTTATTTTATTAATAACAAATAAAAAGTACTATTGCAAATGGCTTTGAGTTGTACCTAACACATAGATATACACAATTTACAAACATAGTAGAGTACTTTTACATGTTATTTCAACAATTGTATCATACATACTACTTACGGCCCTCTTGTTTTCTAGTCTCATCCTTTTAGTAAGAAAGATTAAAATTGGAAGCCAACATTTTTCAACTGTGAAGTACTGGATCCAATTACTCACAGCAACTAAAAGCAGAGTTTATTTTAATAGGATTTGCAGTAAAACGAGGCATATAAAAATCAGATGCACAGGCAAAGACTTTTTCATCTTTAATCATTAAGCTACCAGTACAAATTGAGCCCTGAAGTTATTTCGTTCCCAAAGGAGATCAGAGATTTAAAGAATTCAGGGGGATTAAACATTCTTGTTTGAGTGAACATGCTAAGTGTTTTTGTGCTTGCTATTATTAAAATAGTATTTCCAGTACTTTATTTTAGATTCATATACCATATTTTTCCTCTTTCCTAAATGATGTCTTGTAACTCCTAAGAGTTAGCATTAACAGCTCGTGGAGTGAATGTTTTATTGTCAACTTACAGGTATTACCTTGCTTATATTTAGGATTGTTGATTTCCTTCTTCCTTAAACATTTCTGAGTCTCTAATTGTTCTGTTTATCTTTGATCTTGTAATTTTTAAATGAGGAAAGAAAAGCAAACAATGGGAGAATAGCCTCCCATTAAGCTACGGCATCTGAGGATAAGTCTTAGAGTGCTATTATATCAAAATCCAACAACTAACTTTTACAAAGTTTCAAAGTTGGTATGACAAAATGCTAACATGTGAATGTTTTTGTACCTGTGAATATATAATTAATTATCCATGGGTAAATGAACCATTTCATTTTAGTAAGGTAAATGTATAAATACCTTAAGAATCATTGTTAAGGGTTGCAGGGGTCAGATGAGTTAAGTCTATCCATTTAAAAAAATATATATATATATTAAATGTTCCCTTTCTGTCAGGTACTCTATTAGCCACTGAATTATAAAATATAAATTAATTGTATATCAATAACATTGTTTATAAAACAGGAAATGTAAGGGGAAGGTGAAAACTGTGGAAAAAGGCAAGGGTTATATGAGAAACAGGCTAATTGATACAGAAAACATGTTGAAAAAGAAGCCATAAGGGCCAACCTGTTCTAACTGAAAATAGTGTGTGGAGCACTTTGCTAGGTGCATTATAAATTTTTTCTCATTTATTTTTACAGTTCAATATACGAGATAGTATATCAGTTATTGTGTTCTTCTGCGAGCAACAGAAAACGCTAAGTCAAATTGGCTTAAATATTAAAGAAATTTAATATCTCACAATAATTGGAATTTCAGAGATAAGGCAGGCTTTGGGTGCAGTTCTGTCTGAGGCTCACTCATGTCATCAAAACTCAGAATCTTTCTGCCCCTCTGCGCTCCTTTGTTAACCCTGCATCTTCAGCCTCATTCTTGTCATAGTACAAGATTGTCACCAATGGAAATTGAAGGCCATGGCTCTTTGTTTCATCCCATTTAGAAGGGGAAGGAGAAAGTCAAAGATGTACTATAAGGCTTTGTCCCCTAGTATGATTTGTTCTGCATAGATCACACACTCACTCATAAATGAATAACCGAACCTAGAGAAAAGCCATCGATCTGCTTAAATAACCAGTATCCACACCAGAACATGGCAATGCACTCACCTTTCTCTCAGTGATTTCAGGAATGAGAGAATTTTTTTTTAACCACATTGGGGACAACTAAGGTGTTCATATTGTGGATGGTGGTTGACCAGGAATTTACCCAAAGAAGAAATACACTGTCATTACTATTACCATTTTAAAATAAAGTGAGCTGGGCCATAAGGCAGACATAAATAACTGGTCAAGGAGCGGCCATCTATGGAAAGGAAAACATGGGTTTGAAATCCAGGTGGTCATGTTTCTCTGATCTCCATTAGAGCTATGATTACTAGAGAGCAGTCATTAAGTCAAGATCTTATCCTCAGATGGTCCTAGAAACCAAACCTGTAGCAGCCAGAGCCAAGAGATATTAATTTCCCAAGAGAGAAACAGAATCATCTTGTACAGACATCTTACAGAACACGTCTAGTCTGCTCTGTTTGCCACATGATGTTATGCTAAAAGGATTAGATCTGTTTAATGTCCCATGCTGTCAAATGCAGTGACATAAAATCTTCAGACACAAACTGATATCTAGCTTTTTATTTCTAATGAAATGTTTTAGCATATGCAAAAATATGTAGGATGCCCAGCCTTTATTATTATTTATAAAAATATAACTTTTTTTTTTGCTTTGCCTTTAATCTTAAAAAATTCAGGAATTAAAAAATTTAATGTTTATTTAATTTTGAAAGAGAGAGACATGGAGTGTGAGTGGGGGATGGGCAGAGAGAGAGGGAGACACAGAATCCGAAGCAGGCTCCAGGCTCTGAGCTGTCAGCACAGAGCCTGATGTGGGGCTCGAACCCATGAACTGTGAGTTCATGACCTGAGCTGAAGTCAGCCACTTACCTGACTGAGCCACCCAGGCGCCCAAAAATTTAGGAATTTAATAGGAGCTTTTTGTTATCCCAAATCAAATTCCATTAACCTTTCTCCATCTCTAGATATAATCACTTCCCTGAATTTGAAATTTATTACTTTGCTGGATTTTAACTATTTTTACTATGCATGCAAGCATTTATAAATAATTTTACTGCTATTTTTATGTTTTAAATACTTTTACTTTGCCCACATGTTTCTGTTTTCACTCATCATTTTGCTTTTGATGTTTGTACATGTTGATACGTGTTGTCTTTGTTTATTTCGTCTGCTACATGCTGTTTGACTTTATGAATATTTTATATTTTTTCTATTTTCCTTCTGTCAAAAATTCCATTTGATTCTCTCACCACCATTTGATATTTTTAATTTGTTTTAATTTTCAAACTAAAAAATATAAAACTATTTCATAAAGCTTCACTTTTCAATTTCCTAATTACTCTTTATGTTGGGAAATATCATGTATTTATGGGCTGTTTGGATTTCTATTATTCTTTTCATGTCTTCCCTACTGGTTCATATGCATTTTTCTTAATGATTTTCAGATTATGTCTTTACTTGCTCTGGGTATTAATCTTTGTAAATGTATTTGCACAGCCTGTGCTTAACTTTTTTACTTTCTTTGTGGAGTTACAATGTAGAGTTTTTTTGTTTTGTTTTTTGCTTTTTAATGTTTGTTTATTCTTTTTAAAAATTTTTTTAAATGTTTTGTTTATTTCTGAGAGAGAGACAGAGACAGAGAGAGAGAATGAGCAGGGGAGGGTCAGAGAGAGGGAGACACAGAATTCGAAGCAGGCTCCAGGCTCTGAGCTAGCGGTCAGCACAGAGCCCGACACGTAGCTTGAACCCACGAACTGTGAGATCATGACCTGAGCTGAAGTTGGACGCTTAACCGACTGAGCTACCCAGGCACCCCTTAATGTTTGTTTATCCGTGAGAGCGAGAGACAGAGGGAGACAGAGCATGAGTGAGGGATGGGCAGAGACAGAGAAGGAGACACACAATCTGAAGCAGGCTTCAGGCTCTGAGTTGTCAGCACAGGGCCCCATGTGCTGATGATGAGTTCATGACTTGAGCCGAAGTGGAACGCTTAACTGACTGAGGCATGCAGGTGCCCCTCAATGTAGATTTTTTTTTTAAGTGTAATGTATTCAGATTTTTCAGTCTGTTCATTTATTTTTTTTTTTCAATGACTGATTAGTTTCTACTATGTTCCACACAGAGGGCTGTTGGACAAGACAACCCTCCATGGCCACTGAGTATCATTGCATGTGCTTAATGTGTGTGCCAAGACAACAAAACCTTTGTTATTCTTTACAAGAGCCATTCTTCAGGATTCTGTCTGCAGTAAGCAACTCTGAGAGATGAAGAAATGCTTTCCTCCTCACAGAATGCAGGCTTGCTTACTACTCATTATAAAAGGCAAATTCCCTAAGCTCACTTTTCCTTAGCTTTATTTTTTAAAGTTTTTATAGTTTATTTATTTTTGAGACAGAGACAGAGCATGAGTGGGAGAGGGGCAGAGAGAAAGAGGGAGACACAAAATCTGAAACAGGCTCCAGGCTTTGAGCTGCCAGCACAGAACCCGATATGGGGCTCAAACTCACGAACCACAAGATCATAACCTGAGCCAAAGTCGGACACTCAACCGACTGAGCCATCCAGGGGCCCCATTTTTCCTTAGCTTTAATACAAACCCATTGTGTTTGCAAGACTTATCTGTGTCCATATTGTTACCCACTTGGAACCTGGGTGGGGGAAAGGGGAACTCACGTAAACAAAAATGGTGATGCTCTTGGTGCTTGTAATGCTATGAAAATTAAATTTCTTGGCTCACTCTTGTGTCTTTTTCCATGAGTATGTTTCTTAGCTTGTAATAAGTATAATATCCCAGATCCTTCCAGTTTTTGGTGAATAGAATGAATCATGGCATAAAATAGGCAAAGCATAGAGCTTTCAGCATGGATTTTGTATTCTAGCACAAGAAAATAGGTAACAAACAACAAAGATAACAAGGAAATTTTGTAGTAAACAGAGTGTTAAATGTCATACAAGTATATATAGTTTGATAATATGTAAAATATATGTTTTACATGTTATATATTTTATTTATTCTATATTGCAAAGGAAATAGGGCTTTAGATATTTAGATTTTTGTCTGTGAAATCCTTAAGGCCAAAGTATTAACCTAAATTTTCTTCCATAGATTTTTCTTTTGCATACTGTATTTTAGTTTATATTTATTTTGAATATATTTTTGTGCATGCTGATGGTCTGGTTTTTATGTTTGTTTTTTTTTTGAGGATAACCAATTGTGTAAATTCCACCTCTCATAGGTTGTTTTTAAAAATGTTTTAAAAATTGTAGAATTTGATTCCACAATGAGAAATATGGCCTATGGTTTAGTAAAGTGCTAGGTATAGCAATATTTTGGAATAATTTGGTTTCATGCCAAAAAATAATAATTCAGAAACACCTATAGTTGACCAATGACAAAGCAGGCATTCTTCTCATGAAACAAAATGAAAAGAAATACAATGGTATGAAATTATTCAATTAATAGTTTTTGGCCATTGTCTTCTGAGTAATTTTACTTTGATACATAATATGAGAATAGACCGGTCTTCCTTTTATAGCCAATGACAATACAGAGTTCATAAAGTTGAGATATCATCTTGAATATCAAGTAATTAGGAGGGGCTGATGGTGTCCCCCAAGTGTGTAAGCTAGTATGTATTTGTGTTGGCTTCAATGCTTCCTTTTGGGCATAGATTTCTCAACATATTTAACAAAACTATTTCATTTTGGATATTCAATTTAATTAAAATGGTCTAAGAGAAGGAGTTTATATCATTCAAATAACTTTCATAGAAACTGTCTCTTAAAATATCTCTCTTCATATATGCTAGAGTACAGTCCCAATGGAGACTTTTTTGCTTTATTTTTTTACCTATATCTCATTATTTAGGCTTTCTGATGCTAGAGAGTATATCACTGGACATAGTAATTAAAATCCTATCTGTCCCTATCAGAATATCGTCCTGGTGCTTATTCTAAGAGCCAAACAGTCAATGTATGTTAATTCTAGAGGTTTGCAGTTTTGAACTGATTATAAATTGGTCACTTTTATGGACAGTAAAATGTAGAAATTGGATACTGACAGACTTTTTTTTTCTCTAAATCTCTGGATCCCATGCTCAGTGTCCTTGAGCATCATGGGATAGTACTTCTAAGGTAGAATCAAATACCTCAAAAGTTCTGTCTCACATACATCACAGGGTTAATTTTTGTTATGTCCTCCTGATATCATATTGCCTTCCATCCAGAGCTGCAAACGGCATCACTGATTCATTTGAATGGTTTGGTGAGGACCACAGAAGTCAGTATATCAGCATCCCTGTTGCCTCTCAGCAGAGGTCCGCTTCATCAATTGTTAGCCAAATACCTTGGTTTCAAAGTGGCATGGACTTGAGAGACAATTTCTAATCCCCCTGCAGTTCATTCTATTGTGTTGGTGGGACATATTTTATGGGACAGTTTGAGAAAAGATGTGCCCAATTTCTTCAACCCATGACCATCTTAATCCTTTCTACTCAAAGTTACCTAGCTTTTTGAAGAGTCACTTCTCACATTTATTTAAAGCCCTCAGAATTCAATCATCCAGATATATCAGCCCACAAATTTTAACATCACACTCTCTTCTTTTTCTTTCTTTTTTTCCCTATCACAACCACCTACTCCTACCTGTACCCCTCTTTGAAAGACAACTAGTAATGTGGAGATACTCTAGCAATTCTATCTAATTAGAAAAATAAATGAATAATAAGTGAACAAAACTATCATGAAACTTTACTGGAAAAAATGAAGACTACTTTCATTTTGTATTCATCTAGCATAATCCTTAAATGTTAATACTAAAAATCACAAACTAGGATATGCTCACCTTCAGGTAGAGAATATTAATCCATTTGTCTGGGGTCCTCTAATCCATACATTCTGAATTATCTCACATTTCCCACTTAGAAAAACAGTTGGGCTTGCACAAATAACTCAGGAATAACACTAGTCAATTGTAGTTTCTAACAACTGTCCAAATCCTGGCCTTCACGCTAGTATTCTTTACCTGATGAGATTACTATGAAGAGACTGACATTTCAATTCAGACTGTCCTACTAATCAGTTATGTGAACAGTAATGCATGATGTTCCTTTTCTCATTGACAGTTTTCCTTATCCTTCATATAGATTGGTAGTATTGTTTTAAGGCTCAAATAGTGCATGCATATTGATAATCTCTGAAAATGGAAAGGTACATACAAATGGTGACTACTACTATTATTATTATTATTATTATTATTATTATTGTCATCATCATCATCACCACCAGTCATTTCTATACACTAAGATCATCTGTATCACCTAAGAACAGTTAAAATATAGAATCTCAGCCATGGGCACATAACCCTAAGTGGGCTGCACAAAGTTATCTCTAGGACTTCCTCAGACTATTAAAAGAGAGACAGAGAGAGAGAGAGCGCCTTTGTTTTATCTCAGGCTACTAGTTGGTAGAAAAGCATAAGTCTAGATCTGCAGGTGATCATGTTAGCCAACTGTGCAAAGAAATCTTGGCTAGGAATGAACACCATGGAGGAGAGCAGAGAAAACAGAGAGACTCATAGGTCCTTGAAGACATACTTTGAGTGCTTTTTGAAGCCAGATACTTCTTTTGAACATCCCAGTTACATTAATAAATCAATAAATTCACTTTAGTTGCTGCTATTTAACTAGAGTTGGATTTAATTTTTTTCACTTTCCCATGAAAGTGGAGTTAAATTTTAAAGTTCCTTTAAGAATTCTTCAGAAAAAAAATATCTTCATTTCTGGATGTAGGCATCAAAGCCTCCCACATGTTATAATGATTTAGCCAGGTATTCTCAGATAGAATTAAAAGCTACCACCCACTTTTCCATCCCATAAAGCAGACACAGAGTTAGGACAGACCCTTGAGAATTTTCTTCTACATATCACTGAAAGAGAATGTTATTAAAAGATTAGATATTTTTTGAGAAAAATGTACTCTGACACTAGAGGAATAAACAATGTATTCTGTGGAGTAAACACATTGGCAATTACTAGATGCCAGGAAATGGACGATGCTCTGAGGAAGAAAGAGGACATGTGAGAGGCCTTCCTTTGAGGTTATTTACATCCTGTGTGTGTTTAATGCTTCAGTGACTGTGTTTGGGTATGTGGACTATCTAGGAGGTATGCAGGTCAGCTCTTTGGCCATTTATCAGAAAGCTAAAATAATATGTCTGCCTCTGGTCTGATGTTGCAGAATGTTTGGAGAAGCCTTTGCCCTCCAAGGATTCATTAATCCAGAAGGTGTGGATAGGGCCTGCTTAGAACATGTGGGAACAGGTTCTACTCTGGGTCAACTTTTGTCCTAGACTCATAAAACCTTTATCTCAGCATCTGACCATAGCTTAAGAAGGGGAAAGGCACAATGGAAGTACAACAAGGAAAAAATGTGGCCGTGTCATTGGTCAGGACATGGCTACATAGCAGATGAGACTGGCCATTAGTTTGGGGCTTTCCAATTAATTTTAAGAGGCTTTAGGAAACTGGTCAGGGATGTTTTCTTGCAGATTCTTCAAGAATACTATGCTGAGGAATGTGGATCCCACTCATATCTCTTTTAACATTTATTTTTAAAATATAAATAATTTTCTGAAACTTTGCACACTACCTTGTACAGGGGCCTTGACGATCCTTGCATCCAATCACCTTTTAGTTTATGTCCTGTAGAACTGATGTGTTGTTTCTTATTTTATAGGTAAGGAGACTGAAATTTGGTGAAATCTGACAATTTAACATCTTTTCCACCTCTAGTAAGGATAAGACCAATGCGGAAGAGTGCACACTCCAAAATCCTCACCATGCAAAGTTGTAAAACCATAGGTCAACTGCAAGTCTGCCTTAGAAAAGGCAGATGGAGATATTCCTCAGCCACTTGAACTCTTAGTGGCCTCATTCTAGAATTTCCTCAATATCGGTTTCTCATCACTTATGTGTGGTGCAAGTCAGCATTAATATGGGCTCCTGATCTATTATCCTAAAATAGCAGGATTTATGAGGAGGTAGTGTAGAAAACACATTTTAACAGGAGTCAGAGTGAAGCCAGGTCTCACATGAAGCATAAGGGAGTAATTTGAGATCATTAGTGTTATCTTATTATAAAGGCTGGTCTAGATCAATCTGCATGTCAGGATGAGAGGTCTTAACTCCTATGAGTTATATATGCAAAGAGCCAAACTGAGGCAAAGAGAAGCATAATGACATCACATAAGTAGCACTTCTAGCATTTTGCTCCGATGCACAACAGTCTACAATTGTAGCTTTTGCCTACAATACTCTAATAAAAAAAAAAATCTGTTCAGACAAAATGGAATGATTAATTAAATAAAAAAATCAGTTACAATTGCTATTTGACATTAAGATTAAAAAAGTAATTTTAGGGATAGCTTCAGTGTTCTACATGAAAAATCTAAGACCGGTGAGTAGAAGGCACGTGAAAACATATTTTAAACACAGGTGTTTCCTCTAACATTTAAAATTGCCCAGTAATGTAAGAAATTGCTTTGCCATATCTGAGTTTAAGGATATTGGAAAGGGAATTTTTACCTAAAATGGGAGATTGCACAAAATGTCTCCAAGATTCTTAATAATTCAGGATTATTTTGACGTATTCATTTATTTTTTCCTCAAAAAGAGTGCAGCATATAGATACAACCTTTTGTAATTCTGTACCCAGATGTAGCTACAACTGAAACCATCTGTCCATTCTGAAAACTAGTTGCAGAAAATAGCAATTGCCAGAATAAATGGAACTAAATACAATGTTGACTGAAGGAACTAGTGGTCATTCGATGAATGAAACTTAAACAATGTGAGCGGATTGAAAGCAATCTCTGATTCTAAGTAAAATGAGAAGTACATTGACAAGTTCTTTTATGATGAATATTAAGCTTTTCCTTTTCTTCAAATTGTCTTAAAACATTTTTTTTTTTTTTGCTTTTGTCTGTGAGTGATATTTTTCAGAAAGAAAGGCAGAACAGAGCGCTCGCTTTGATAGTTTCCATAAAATCATTATTAGGGAAAGTTCAAGATTAATTACTAAAATTCACTTGAATTAGATTTAAATGCTGAATGGTTTTATCCATCATAAGTTATGTACATATTTATTCTTTACAATGTTTCATATATAATTTAATATTTAAACTACTTATCATTTGGGGAATTTAGTTTGACATTTCATTCAGTGGTAATCCGGTCCTTTGTTTCTAATTACATTTTTCAAAATTCTTGCTTGTTCTATTTTACACATTTAAAATTATTTCTGAAATTTAATTGACACCTTAATGAATACATATTTTTTTCATATCCTTTGAACATAAGCCAATTATAGAAGCTTTTCTTAAAAGGTTGAAGCACAAAAAAATTATTATAATTTTAAAAGTTTGAGGGAATAATAGTAATTTTCTCATAAAATAATGTTTAAAAATATAGTTTAGTCATTTGACTTTCTGTTTAGGAGGAAAAAAAGCTTTGTAAATTATTGTTAAAATCTTGCTTTTTGAAAATGAAAAACATTGAAAAAATAATTGAAACATAATGCTACGTAGATATATGTTCAAAATATGTTAAAATCTCCTTTTAATGATTATCTGGTTTACAGGAAATATATAGGATTAGGGGCAAGAGTCCTAATAAGTACAAGCAATTTATAATCACAACTTTAGTTCCCACATTAGTCTGAGTAGAAATCCTTTTGAAATTAGTCTTCATCAGTGGATAGTTCAGCTGTTTTATGCCTGATAGGCATGTAGTACAAAAGAAATATTATTTCTTGTAACAGGTGCATCAAAAACATTTTATTGATAGCCAATGTAAATAGTAACTAAGCTAGAAAATACTGTTCAGTTACATTCCTATAGTCTAATTCAAGCCTCTTACTGAAATAATAAGAGGCCCTTATAATGATTACAGTGTCCATTTCTGTTATATGCACACACACACACACACACACACACACACACACACACACGCTAGTTTGAAGCTTCCACAGATGTTGGTAGTACTTCACCTAGCCTGAGAATCAAAAGCATGCCTCACTGACATGAAATTGATTGAATTTTGCTGGCTCCATGAGAAACCAGGAGGGAATATTGTAGGTATACCGTAATTGTTTTCTTTTGCAGAGCAGTTTACAGTTTTCAAAGTCCTTATCTCATTTGCTATCTAAAAATAGTACATTCGTGTCCTTGGATAATGGTTTTTTCCAGGATTCTTCATTTCTAATGAATCTGCATCATTAAATCCCATTTATTCTTTTTCCCCCTCATTCATGAATTTGGGCAATAGACATTTACTAGCTAACAGGCTTCAGGAATGTAAAAAATAGTAAATAAACCAACAAACATTTCCCCTTGAGAAACTTGTAATATCATGAGAGGTACAGTTAGATAAGTGAAATAAGAGAAAGGAAAACATTTTGCATTGTAAGTAAAAGCTTGGAGTCTTCCTTTGTAATTGGAAGGCCAGGAAGTGCTTCAAAGAATTTATACTTAAGGTATATCTTAAAGAGTGAGTAGTTAGTTGCTGGCCAGGCAGATGGGATTGAGGCAGTGATGGCCAACCAGATGGAGAGTTGGCATTTAAAAGTACACTTGGCCTTGTCTGGAAACATTTTTGATTTTCACAAGTAGGTGGTTGAGAATGCTACACTGTATCTGGTGGGTAGAGCTATGGGATGTTTTAAACATCCTATAATCCTAAAGATAGCTCCACCCACGCCCTCAAAAAAGCATTATCTGTCTCCCACTGTCAGTACTGCCAAAGTTGAGACAGTTTGGGTTACAGGAATTATAGGCAAAAGGAATAAATACATGGAGAAAAAATTCTGGCTTCTGAAAACATAGATTGTTCAGTGTGCCTGGAGGGAATAGGGACACAATCAGCGAGAGTGGCCACTGGATTATGAAGGAGAAGAAAGAGCCCGTGTTCTATTTCAGCAGAGTTGTTAAGAAAGGCAGGTCTTTGTTCCCTGAAAGTGCAGCAGTTTCTGTACGTTACTGGAAAATTAAAATAAGTATAGATCTTTAATTCCTCTACTTTAAAGAAAGAAAACTAGCAGAGGCACAGGCAGTTCAGGGAAATGGTCCCACTGATCTTAAAATATTAAAAAAAAAACTAAATGAGAAGTAAAAAATACATAGTTTATTATTTTTCATCAAATACCAATCGAGGGGTGTATGTATACACTTATTCAAGTTTTATCAGAAATATATTGTGGGCTCTCACATCACATGACAACATCTTCTGCTTAATACCATGTCATCTTAGAAGAGCCTGATCAGATGAATTGCCCTCACACCCCAGTTAGAGAATGGAATGGAGTTCATGTTTCGTCCTATGAGATGAAAACAAGTAGAGTCCATCTGTGGCCTATGTACTTAAAGGACCGCTAGTTATCTTCAGGGTTGCTGTTTCCACCGAGAGCACAGCCTGGGGAGGGACGTGCATGGAAAGCTGAGGGAGGAAGGAGACACCCGCCTACCCAGCCAGATCACGTGAACCAACCCTGGAGATCAGTGGGGTGACAGATTATAAAGCCTTATGCCTTCACATGCCAGTGTTGCTATTTCTTAGGTTAGTGCCTTGCAACAATACCGGAAAATTATAATTGAATGGCTCAGTGAATAAACACACGGATGAATAAAACAAGAAAGGAGGAAGAAAAGAAAGGGAGGGAAGAAAATGGAGAGGTGGTGTCCCTTAAAAGCTCAGAATTAATTAAGTTCTATGAGAGCAAGTTTTGAGTGTTTTGATCACTACTGAACTCCCAGTAGCTAGAAATATATCTAATACATGATAATATTAGTGCTCAGTAGTATTTGTTAACTGAATGATTTACCCTACTCTTACAGAAATTCATACCCTCCAGAATGCTTACAGAAACCTTGTTAGGGGTGGGAAGTGGCAACATAATAAACAGTAATTATAGCCACTGATGACTACATAGTAGGGAAACAAATGTATTATTTATAAATTAAGCTACATTATTTAGAAGTGACTCAAAAAGAAAATAGATATAGGGAATTCAGTCGTGCTTGGATCTTCAGGAATAGATTACCTCAGCTAAACTGTTGATTTGCATTTTCAAGATCAGGAAGGCTGTGTGGGTGTATAGGTGTGTGTGCATCCACATCCGCATGCTGGGGCGGGGAGGAAGAGAGAAAAGACAGAGATATGCTCTGATAAGAGAGAGAAAAGAAGACAAAATTTAAGAAGCAATAGGCAATATCAACTTCTTTCTTTTTGTTACTAGGTAAACTTTATAGGTATGTGATTGTATATTTGTATTTTTAAAATAACACCTTTTGGGAAGATTTTTTCACAGCAATATTTTCGCATTTGCTCTCTATTTTCATTCCTCAGCCTCGTCCTAAAGTACTTGTTTCTGGGAAATGTTCTTTTTTACAACATCGTTTGTAAACTCACCCTACTTTTTAAATAGAATATTAGGTCACATTTTGAGGGCACCTAGGTGGCTCATTCAATTAAGTGACACTTAGGTTTGGTCCAGGTTATAATCTCAAAACTAGTGAGATACTCTCTCCCTCTAACTGCCCCTATGCTGGTCATGTGAGTTCTCTGTCTCGCAGGCTCTCTCAAAATATTAAATACACTTTAAAAAAAATAGAGTACATTTGAAATTCACATAACAAATTCAATATTTGATATTTTTTGTCTATTAAATATAGCCTTTTTACCTCCTACCAAAGGAAAAAAAATACAGAGAAGGAAAGAGTAGGTCTAAAATCAATAATATTGTTCAAGGATACAGAACAATTAGATTACTATCTCTTATGTATTTGTTTCTGGTATTAACATATAAACAATGTACTTTCAATTCAGGTACTTACAGAGTGTCCATGTGGAGCATCTCACTCTTATTTATTTATTTATTTATTTATTTATTTATTTATTTATGAGAGAGAGAGAGAGAGAGAGAGAGCAGGGGAGGGCAGAGAGAGAAGTAGAGAGAATCCCAAGAAGGCTCCATGCTGTCATGAAGCTTCATCCCACCAACTGTAAGATCGTGACCTGAACTGAAACCAAGAGTCAGGTGCTTAACTGACTGAGCCACCTGGGCACCCCCTGGGCATCTAACTCTTAAACCTTATGCATCTCTTGGTAGTCAGCCCACTGTAAACATTTTAGAGGGAACGTGAAGAGTCTTTTAGCATTGTACCTTCGCCAAAGTTCCGTGACTTTTCTTTCTTTCTCCCTCAGTGTCCTCATCTGTTGAATGGGGCTGATAATTTTGTCTCTGTTTACCTAAAACCTGCAAGAATAACTAGAATCAAAAATAATTTTAAAAATAGATGTTTAAATTCTGAAGACTTAATAGTAAAGTTTATTAGAACATAGTTCTACTATCCATCAAAATAAACCCATTTTCTATTCTCACATAGGAGAGAACAGGTTATCAATTTGGAAATGCTCTCTACAATTTTGTGATTGGCGGGATTCTTAGCACTTGAAATGATTTTCAGTTGGGAAGCTATTTGTCTCTCGCCATAATTTCCCTTTCAAGGAAAATCTTCAGTATTATTAAAGGAAGAACTCTGAAGTTAAAAACTCATTTAGGAAAAAAAATAATATAAACTCTAAGTATCATTTTTCTTCAAAGCTCTTAAAATATATCTTAGAGGTAATTCCTGGTGGCATTTGGTGTTTTTCTCATAGTTCTGTATCTGCATTATTGTAAGAATAAATTATTAACATGAGACCTAATTTGAAATACCATGTACTTAAAATGACTGGAATGATAGTTTTATCTCGGTGTTCCTTTTTCTCTAGTGTGGAATTCACCAGTGGAGAAATAATACTTCTGTTTGGCCTTTCCTTTGGTTTCAGCGGTCACTACCATATGTATTGTGAAAAAATGTTTGGGAGTAATTTTGCCTTTTACGTATCATAAACATTAACAAATGCTGTTTGATTCACTTACAAATTATATGAGAAGAGCCATGAAATTTTCCTAACCTTTTCTGTAGCTCAATAAATCACAAACAGACAAGAAAGTTAAGCACTACTTCAGTGGAAAATCAGCAGACAGATGTAGCACACATTCCCCTCAAAATAATTCAGAACCTGTTTCAATTTATCAAATGCCTACTTTATCTGTCAAAACAATGTCCTTTCTCAAATAAAGGGCATTGTTTCTGTAGCAAGAAAAAGGTTCTGATGTATTGTTATCTGCAAATGGATGGCGGAATAATGGAACAACAGGCAGTGTTTCAAACTAAGAGATCAAAGGCCAGAATGCATTACAAATCTTGTTAAAATAAATGAGGGTAAGAGCATAATTCCAATAAAGACATTTATAGTCTTAAACAATCTCTGTCTTTTTAAAAGAGATCTTTAAAAATGAACCTAAATCCCCTTACAAACACCAAAAGGTTTTTGCTACTTCTCTCAAAGAAGTTCAATATTCAAAGAAATACAAAATCATAGAACTCCCGTACAAGCTAGATAACAGTACCTTTTTTTTACGTGCTGACATTGTAAATTTTTTTCTCATGCAACTAATCTATTTGTTGGATTTATCTGTGCACATCGTATTCATGGAGGAAAACATCTGTCCATAAAATATCCAATTTGAAAACATTTCATTATGAAAATGCTTCACTAAATAATTTTTTAAAACTTTTTAGCTTAATTTCACAGCATCGTCTCCCTGATTGTAAGCAATTTTTCCTCCTAAGTAATCTCAGTGCTTGGATATATGACAACTACTATAAGTCTTTTAGTTTCAGCTTGAGATGAAATCTTTCCTTTTTTAACAGCATCAAGAAAATCCAAATATAATTACGACACTACCAAGCATTAAGGTTGGACTGTACTTGTACACAATCAGGTAGCTGGTATTTCCTAGCCGTCGTCATGCACAAACATTTGCTTTAACCTAAACGTGTCAGATATTCATGACGATCCCTGCTGCCTAGTTGATCTGGAGCTGAAATATGACAACGTAGCCTGATGTATCTGTCTTCAGTCTGATTGCAGGTTGCTCTCCTTTTCCTTATTCTAGCTCTTCCCCTTTTGTTCAGTTTTGTTTTTAAATGCAACCATGACCTTTGTCAGTTGGCAGTGTATCTTCTTAAAACAAATCCATAACAATCTTGTTGTTATAAAAAAAATTCTATATTCAGTAATAACCTTTGGAACTGGGGACTATAAAATGTATTAATTCATGATCATCAAATGATAACACAGGCATTTGTGACCATATATATTCACACAATCCTATAGTGGAACAGTCTTTAAAAACTACTAGAGAGTTATTAAAGTTATATTGACCCACAGCAGTTATCTGAGAACAATTCCTGGAAATGAAGAATGTTTCATTTCATATATTGTAATATAGGTTGTGATGTTCATTGACACTAGAATTGTAAGATAATGTTATTAAACAGAGTTTCACCATCAAAAATTTAGTGTTCTTACTTATACCAATAAATACATGAATTAAACCATAGATATTTAAAACAAATGTGAGTTAAGCAGGAAAAGGCTGACATTAAGTTAAAGTTTCTTTTCTTGCAAAAGTGCTTCTATATTCACCAAAACCCTAGGCAAAAAGAATTCCATGAACACAATCTCTGACCAATTTTTATACACCCTATAAGAGGCATGTGTTAGTGGGTATGTTCTGTTGAAAATTATCTAGTAGGATTGTAGAATTTGTTCCAAACTATATAATCACTGACCCATGAATGCTGGTCCCCTAATTTCCTGTTCTATGCCATTGGTAGAGTAAGGGGAAGACTTCATGCTGCCTTCAGGGAAGTCACAAACCCATACTAAAAGAACACCTTGAACTCTCAATTGTTTTGTTCACATTCTGTAAAACGTCTCATGTACTCTAAGCTATAGACTTAAGAAATATGAATTGAAATTAAAATACCAGGCTTTAAATGATTTTAAAATATATTATTCCACAAATTATTTAATTATTCATGTTTTACTTTATTCCACAACATACAAATAAATATATAAATGTGCTATATATTCATACATTCATTTGTATATTTATGTATTCAAGGAAGGTGTATCTGTATGTTTATAGACCTGCACATAATAGTGTGCTTATCTATCAGCTCACCTATTTATCCATCCAGCCATCATATAATTAAGACTTAAGTCAAACAGATTTGAATTCATCTTCTGTCCTATGAGCTGTATGACGTTGACCAAGGCAGTAAACTTCTCTATTCACTTTTGTAATAACCCCATTCTGTGACCTGAGGCACTGAGGGGTTAAAGAAACAGATCCTGCTTTCTTCTTCAGTACATTTTAGTTTTGGTGCATAGATTTTTCACAGGAACCTCAGGTTCTTGAAAAATATGAAATTTGTCATCTGGGAGATCTGTGTACAGAGATCTTTATATGATGTACTTTGATTAATCTCATTTGGTTCCAGTTGTATGGTGAGTATTAGAAACTACACCTTCAAGGGGGAATTTGACCAGTGATGTTCAAGAATATATCTCTATTTAGCAGAATATCTTTGAAAGATATACTAGGGTTTCTTACCCCTTATCATAAAGTCTGAAGATCAGGGTTTTTTTAAAGCCCTGCACAGAATGTGTCTATGCTAAAGACATGTCATTTAAAGTAGAAGCACATGTGAGAGGAGAAAGTAGCCAATAAGATATGAATGGGAGAACCTTCATCATGGTGAAGTTTTGTCTTAAGGACCTTCTATAGTGCACTCTGATTTCTCTCTTTAACATTCTCCTGGAAACTAAGGATGCTCACTAGCAAGTCCAATACCTCTAAGTACCTGAGGACAGCAAATGGGGTAGGGAAAGGACAGGGTCTCTGGTCTCCAAATACTTCTTACAGTTTACCGTGACTGTGTGCAAGAACTGAAGATGGATTAGGGCAAATATCCTACCCACTTGGAATGATGTAGCAATCCATTATAAATGTTATTATTTAGAAACACATAGGCAAGTTTATTAGATAATAAAATAAATTTCAAGAGAATTTTCCATCAATTCAAGGTTAAGAAAAGTTGGTGAAAAATTAAATCACCCCTACCTCTCCCAAAGACAAGCTCTAAAGACACGTGATAGAAAGTGCAACATGCTGACTCTGAAGGGGGTGGAGATAAGGAGAAAATATCATTCAGGGCAGAATTTTTGACTAAGGCAACCTTTATTCATAATCTGTATCTACAAACAAAATGGACAACATTTGGGTTGAATTTGAAGTCTACACAATTCAGATAAACACTGGTTTCCTTGTTTGATTAGATAACTTCATTAATATAGAAAACTTGTTGAGGGGAGAAAACATAGTTATGTAAGTTGGACAGATTTGCAGTGCAGATTACTCATTGTTTTTAAATTTTTCATCTTTAAACAGAGTCACAGTAGCAGCTTAAAATATTTTATTGACAAGAACAAGATAATGGCTTACAAAATGAGTTATTTGAAACAATGTGGGATATTGTTTAAATTGATGTATTATGTTATATAAATTGGAGAAAGGGTGAGTAGTATAGAGACGATTAGAGAGATGGCTTATTTTCACAGTATCATACATAAAACCCAATCATCTTTTGGGTCACTTGATCACATGTCTTGTTTTACACTTCTGTGAACAAAACTGGTATTATCAAATTTTAAGACATATCCCCTAACAAACTACAGGAAAATATGACTTTATTGTCAAATGTCTTTATAGTTAATAAGCATATATACTCTACGAGTTTCTGATTAATAGGAAGACAACATTAACAGACTAAAGCAGCAGTGATAACGCAACCATTTAAAACAACAAAAATGCCTCTATGAATATTAAGTCAATGACTTTCTTCTGAAATAAAAAATGTGCTTGGCACTGAAAATTAATGTGATTTCTTGCATGTAAATTACCGTATTTTAAACAAAAGATATCTTCAAGAACCATTTTAATCTTTGCTATATTTTACATATAGTACTTTCAAATTCATATTTCAGTGTTGACATATTTCAAATAAAGAAAATGGACTGTTGTAATCCTTTGCATGGTGTTTTCATTCAATTAGCTCTATCTTTCTTTTTCTAAGCAAACAAGATGGCAATTTACTCAAAGTCAACCCATAATAACATATATCAGCCAGAGTCAAACAAACACAGGGCTGCTCATGCTACACCTTTTAAAATCAAACAATTTTAAATAAAAGCAAACACGAACATAAATAGTGTTTCCCTTTGGAATTTGACTGTTGACAGAAAAATGATAAAAACATAAAAATGGTTTGAATGTGTAAGGAAGTTAAATAATTCAGGAAATGTTTTATTAACTGATAGCAGAGACAACAGGGTTTTGGTCTTTGCATTATGCAGTAATGAAAGAATAAAATATATGATATGTGGCTTTAAAAAAAAAAAACTCTTCCTAACCGTATTAAAATTTCACAAGGTAGTTGAAAACCACATTCTTATCAAGCACTTGCAAAAAATAGAATTCTGTTTAAATATGTTTTTTAGGTTAATTGCAACATTTTCCAAAGTGAAAGAAAGTTGTATGTCAGTATATAATTTTAAAAAGAGCTTCTGGTTTATATTTTCAATCTATTAGAACAGAAATTCAAAGGAAACAGAATCTGAAACAACAAATAGATACAAAAACAATAGTTTGTTGGACAGTTTGCTTCACAGAAACGTTACCATTTCATGATGAAAATAGAAAACTATCAGGCCCAAAATATTATTGCCAAAACATTTTTCCTTTAATTTAGATAAAATGTAAGAAAGTATAAATAATGGCCTTGCTATGCAAAAATAAAGTTTATAGATATTCATAATTATATATTTATCTAAATTTAAAAACTATAAAAAATGAAAATACTTACCATGTAAGTAATTAGCTCTATTTGATATTTGATATAACCATGTGCTGAATCATGTAGAATTAGCCAATGTATTTAAAAATTAAAGTTAGGTTAGTTTTTCACATACTCTCCTACAACTGAGATTTCATCTTAGTGTTGCAAAGGTATGGATTCTTTTTCTGGGCTTGGATTCTAGGTCTTCCATTTACTAGCTATGTAATATTTGGCATATTATTAATTTTTTACCCCAAGTTTCTTTATCAGAAATAATGCACATACTAAAATGGCTAAGGAGGGATTGAAATAATGCTTCTAGGAGATCCAGTGCAAGAGAGGCATTATTCATCAGTCATTATTATTTTATTACATTATTTGGGCTTCTTGCATAATGCACAATGCTTGCTTATGATGGGACTCTATGCACAATCCCTGAAATGAAGCAAAGACAAAAAAACTAACTTTACAACATTTTTAGTAAAATATATATCTTTCCCTCAGTGACCTAGATATTTTAATTGAAAATAAATGTGGATTGTCCATATATTTATATAGCCTTGCTTTTTACCTTGCCGAACGTTTGAATTACAAAGCAGAAATGCTGAAAGGAGTACTTGATGTAAGGCAAGTAACATTCAACTTGGTACAAAATTTTTGGCATGTTGAACTTGGGACCAGTGTTTTTTATATTATATGCAACCTATATTATCAGAGCAAAGACATTTATAACTTTCAGCATGGTAAGCCTGCTTCTGGTGCTTCAATCTCAAAATATAATAGACAAAATATAAAATAATGTGAGCATAATGTTGTCATTGGTACATTTTTTTAAAATGTAATCTCTGTACCCAGCATGCATTGAGTTTGAACTCAGAACCCCAAGATCAAGAGTCACATGCTCCACAGACTGAGCCAGCCCGGTGCTACCACAACATTTTTAAATGTGAGGAGTTATTGAAAATAATTCTTCTGTAAGTTAAAACATAGACACTCTTAGGGTGTTGCCTGGCACTATTTTTATTAAAAAATATTGGGACAAGAGAGAAAATACTACATCTGCCACAGAAAATAGTTTATATGATTATGCTCTGGATGAGATATCCTGCACCATCAGGATGAAAGCCCTTACGTGAACAAAGACTCCTGACACAATATTAAATGCACGTAGGAAAGTATAAATACACTTAATATAACACCTACCATAAAAAATTAACTTAGGAAAAATAGTTTTAAAAATATTAGTTAGATTTGAAAAGTGTTTTCTTTTCCATTCTTAAGCCTCTATGTTCATCCTTATATTTACAAAATGAAGAGAAAACATATCTAAAATCAACATTTGTATTTTCAGTGTAATATTATTCATTTCAATTAATTAGAAGAGGAAGATGTAATGAGTCTCTCTGCTTGTTGTTGTAATTGTCCATGCATTTGTCTACTTCAAATATGCCTCATTTTTTAAACAATGTTGACCATCTGCTTTATTTCTCACTCAAATTATCCTCTCTGTGACTGCCTAGGCCATGCAGAAAGCAAAGCAAAAAAAGAAAAAGAAAAAGAAAAAAAGTTAGTATTGACTGAAATGAGTTTTACTATACAGTATATTATTTGTGTTATAAATTTATTATATTACAGAGTTGGGTGGATTTTTTTCCAGCCAAATTGTTGACATGTACCCAAATTGTATTTCTAAGTAGTATACATTAAAAGCATGGAAGAAAAACAAACATCTGAAGTAACATAAAATCATTGTTTGATTAATTTTCCATCATAAAGTTCTTGGTCAAAGACATCCTAGAAATACGAGAAACACATGTAGGAATGGTAATGAATTATTAAACCTCAAAGAGGAAAGGACGGTAATATGTAAGTCTCAACAATTTCCAGGTATAAAAATAAATTCATTTATATGTAGCATGTTTAAATGTTCTTTGAAAATAAAGAAGATAAATATTTTTTGGTAATTTTTCAAATGAGGATAAGAAGCTCATAAGACTTAATAACTTGCTTTAGTTTTCCTAGAATTGAAAACCATAATTGAATGACACGTGTGGTAAAATGCAAAGAGCACTTTTAACATCTCAAAATGTGGTGGTCATGGAATATCATTCTACCGTACATAAGTGATACACATTGTGAGCGGAGGTGGCATGCTAAAGCTAAATACAGAAAAGCAGAATCAAGATAAAACATAAACATTTTATCAAAAATATCAGAATTAGTTTGGTTAATACACATAATATCTTCACATTTTTCTGACAAGTGTTACCTGCAAAGCCTTCAATAGACATAATCAGTACTATGTAAGCACAAAACATATAATAAATAAGGGGCTTTGTGAATAAATTTAGAGACCCATATTTTATGTAGTGGACCCAGATTTTTACCCTGAAGTTCAAAAAAATATAGAGAGTCTATGATTCTTAGAAGAATTTGTACTGGCAACCATATATCTTTCAAGGCAATACTAACCATGACACTAAGTACTATAGTATTTGGAAAGATATACAGTAAAAATGATTGCTTAATGACAACTTTAAAGTGAAAAATTTCTTGCCTAATTAAAAGCGTGATAATTAATGGTATCTATATTGAACTCTTCTGAAGTTCTTACCCACTTTGAGTTACAAATCAAAATCTAGGAATGTGCTATGCTTGTGTGTAGGTCCTTAAGATTAAGGCCAGTTAGTGATATATGGTTTCTTCAACTACATCTCACCTAAAATTTATGGAATTATTTTGGGACTATGTGACACATAGAGTTCTATGTGTTATACCTGAAGCCACCTTCAGATATAACCCGTGGCCCAGACCCAAGAACTAAATGATGCTTTGATGCCTTGATGATTAAATATTGACTAGTGACTTCATGAGGCTATCAGTCTTGTTAAAAGAAGTAATTATAACAATTAATGGTAAAGTAAAATTAATAAACAAAAAACTCCTCTCTGCCTCATACACATGAATACATGTGATCTACAATCTATATGTACCTTCACAAGATTAGCATTCCAATTTCACATGGACTTTTGAATGAATGCTTCTTGTTTGCTGTATTTGATATTCTTTATGATTTCCTTTAGTTTTACTTTAACCTAATTTGATTTGCTGGGACACAGGATACATTCAAGGAAATCCATTGTAGCACAGAAAAATAAAAACAAAAACAAAAACAAAAACAAAAACCCATGGCCTCTAGAGATTTGTAAAGGGCTCAGCATCCTGGAAGTCTAAGCATTCACAAAAGAACTTGGATATTACAGCTGCTTACGGAGCAAGGTTTTTCGTCCTCTGACTTAACGTTATAAAGGCTGCTAGTTATGGACAACTGTGAGCCTGGAGGTGTGGACCTTACGGAAATGACAGTGTAGGTCAATCTTACCCTAAACAAGGCAGAGAAAGGTGACAGGATTTCAACCTGGGCTTGGCTGGGGGTAGTTTCTATCTCTGTAGTCTCACTCATGCTGTGAAATAAGTCTGATGAAAAAGCTCCCCTCTGAAATCAATTTTACCATATATGTTAACCAAACCAGAATTTGAATAAACACTTGAAATTTAAAAAAATAATATGAATTTAAATTGAGCTTATTTCATTACATAATTCCATAAGAAAGGAAGAAATTCTGAGTGAAAGGTAGTTAAATAGTGATAATTATGGGAATTAAAGTTGAGTCTTCTGGAATATGTCATAGTGAATACCAGTGCAAAGTACTTATCAGTGTAAATGTACTTAGCAAACACAAAGATGTCCTTGGTTCTAGTAAGGGCAAATATACTTTTTTTTTTTTTTTTTAAAGTGTCTGAAATTATGTGTTTCTGTCCTGGTAAGAAAACTATATTTAGAGTAGAATGGGGAGAGGAAAACATGTGACAGATACCTTGTTACCTGCTTCAAAGAGTTTGTTTCCTTGGAAGCTCAGCAATCATAAGTGGCCCATAACACATTAAATATGGTTTAGAATACTTCTTTCATTTTCTCATAAGTGCCCATTAATATGGCAGCCCTGCTTTGAGTTTGCTGTAGAAGCTTATACAGATGCTGAATTTGGGTCCTCAAAGCCAGAGACACAAGCCCTTGGCACAGACTTTACTATGGTTTTCGTACACTTGGTGATAGTTATATAAAGCAGGAAGCTAAGAAGTTTTGCAAGATCAATAGAAAAATTTCCATGATTTCTATGGTTTTTAGTATCATTGATGACTAATGATTACCTCTGAAATGAAGTCCCTTAGCCTTGATTTGATATGAATGCCATTCCAACTTGCTATCACAAACTTTTATAGACCACTCAGATTAAGCTACCTTCTTTCTCTCAGAACATGTTTGCAGTTTTCTTGTTGGCATGATTTTATTTCATATACATCTCAAAAGACTACAACCAGAACACATTCTTGCAATTATTAAATAACAAATCTTGTCCTCTTTTATCAAAAATAAGAATTTTTTTCCCCCTTTGCAGTCCTAGCCGCCTTTGGCTAACGTAATTTAAAAACTTAATACTCTCGGGGTGCCTGGGTGACTTCAGTTGGTTAAGCATCTGGTTCTTGGTAACGGCTGAGGTAATGATCTCACGGTTTGTTAGACTGAGCCCTGCATCAGGCACTGTGTTGGTAGTGAAGAGCCTGCTTAGGATTTTCCCCTCTCCTTCTCTCTCTATCCCTCCCCGCTCATGCTCTGACACTCAAAATAAATAAATAAAAACATTAAAAATATTTTTAAAAATGAATACTCTCAATGTACTTTGAACTAAATTGCAGAATAGATTCCTAAAATTTTACTAAGAAAATAGTATATTTGATTTAAAATGAACTAAATCTAACTATTTAAGTTTGGAAAATGTACCAAATATAAAACATGAAGATCACATTTAACCATAAGTATTAGGCAAATAAAACTCTGCTGAAATTGTATTATACCAATAAAAAATATTTGGAGTGTGCATTTAAATTTGAATTTAATATTAAAATCAGAACACAGGGGCACCTGAGTGCCTTGGTTGTATAAGCCTCATATCCTTGATTTCAGCTCAGGTAATGATCTCATAGTTCACTAAATCGAACTCTACTGGCTCCATGTGCGGACACCGCAGAATCTGCTTGGGATTCTCTCTCTGTCTCCCTCTCTCTCTGTCCCTCCCCCTCTCATGCTGCTGCTGCTGTTTCTCTCACTCTCTCTCTCTCTCTCTCTTTCCCTTCCAAAATAAATAAATAAATAAACTTTTAAAAAGTAGAGTACAAAAATGGTTCCAGAATTCCTCCAAAAAATATTTTTAAAAGATTTTTATAAAATATTATAATGAAATTAAAAACCTTGACAGTAACCTAAAAATAACAATACCTTACCATTAAATAAATTTCCATGCTGCATAAACCTAATCATTATTTACCCATTTAATACTTAACAGTTTTATAATGGGAGTTCTCTTCCATATTGTAAGAAGACGGTACCACTTTAATTTTTTTCTTACACTTTTTATGTATACACTGGAGCTCCAGCCAATTTCCAGAAAAGAACAAAAGTGGAGGCTGACAGTATTTTGAGCCAGCCATTGCTCTAGAAAACTGTTTAAACACTTACATAAAGAACTCTGAAATTATGCTTTTGTCCTGCCAGTCATTGTCAATGAATGGAGAGAAATAATTATTTTATTCCTTGCGAAATGAGGCTTAAAATTTGCATTCCTACTTTTTCCATCTTACTCTGATAGAGAATGTGAATTTACATATACAAGATGACTTAGGACCATGGAATTTAAGGCTAACATTCATAACAGTCCATATACAGATTAGTATTATCAGTCTATTGTAGAGGAAGTTTCTTTGAAAACCAGCTTAAAATTGACACTGTATATCCTGGTGGTTAAAAAGTGTGAGCATCAGTCAAATATATCTTTATAGAGATCTTTCTTCCCCCACTTACTAAATAGGTACCCTTGGAGAGATTCCTGAATCATTTTTACTCTCTGCTTTCTTCATCTGTAAGAGGAGGCAACAGTGACCTCTACCTAGAAAGAATTTTGTGAGGATTAAAGCAGAACTTGGTCAAATCACTTCTAATTTTTCAGATATTAACCTATAGGTTCTTACATTAAGTTGCAGAAATGATAAACTGGCCCGGGGGTATCACACACTAAAAAAAAGAGACTGCAAGCTCTAAAAATGAGGAAGCACTTTTTAGCAAAAGTCAAATATACCAACGAAAGGGAAGAATATGCTCACATATAATTAATAGTAAAAGCTTTTACTCTCAGCTTCTAAAAAGAGTAGTTAGAGACCCACAGTTGGCCTTGTCTAAGGTTTCTAGAAAAGGTTATTTACAAATAAAGTTGAATAGGAACCCATATCCATCCTGGTCTACTTAACTTTTTGCGAGAGATTTTTTTCTTAGTAGGTATGGACTAGAAGGCAGGTTCCAAAGCAGCCATGTTCAGGTGGGTGTAGACACATGTGTTCTGATTATTGATGCTGGTACCTTATCAGTAGTTAGGTGTTTTGAATATTAGTGCTGGGTAAGTAGGGAGAATTAAGACTCTTCATTTTGTCTCCATTTGAAAAGTGGAAATATACATTTCATGAACATTTTGATATAGATATCTTTAGAGAAGATACCCATGTATGAAACTAGGTAAATAAAACAGAATAGAATAAGCATTATATATTTCTTAGGATTGAAAAGAGATTTTTTTAAGTGCTCAAACATTTATCTATTTTTAATTAATGGAGAAGCATAATTTTTTTAAAGTAACAAAATTCATATGTGCTTTTTTTTAACTTCAGAAATTACTACCTGGAAATGTATTGAAAAGGACTTGTTTCGATTTATAGTCTTAGCCATACATGGTCTTATTTGAAATTACGGCAGTTAAGGGGTGCCTGAATGGCTCAGTCAGTTAAGCATCCAACTCGTGACTTCAGCTCAGGTCATGATCTCACGGGTTCATGAGTTCAGCCCTGCATGGGGCTCTGCTCATAAAGCCTGCTTGGGATTCTCTCACTCTCCCTCTCTGCCTCTCCCCCACTTGTATATGCTCTCTCTTTCTCTCTCTCTCTCTCTCAAAATAAATAAACAACAACAGAAAAGAAGTAATGACAGTTAATACCTGGTTTAACTACTATTATATTCAAGTTGTATAAATATCTAAACTGGAACTTTTAATTTCAGTAACATACCCTACTAATAAGGATTTTTCTTTATTTCCATCAACTAATCGACTCTTTTTAAAAAATATTTTATTTTTTTTTTTGAGAGAGAACATAAGCAGGGAAGAGGAAGGGGTGGGGGTCGGGGGGACAGAGGATCTGAAACAGGCTCTGTGCTGACAGCAGCAAGCCTAATGTTGGGCCAAATTCAAGAACTGTGAGATCATGACCTGAACTGAAGTTGGGTACTCAACCAATTGAGCCACCCAGGTGCCCCCCCACTGACTAATAGACACTATAAATCATAGGATTTTTAAGCTTACATTAATTTTATGGATAATTCATCTAGTCTACCAATAATTTAGCAAACTGAGATCAAGGATGTTTTAGTGACTTGGTCAAAATTACACTGCAGTTGGAAGATAAAGATAAAATTACAGTCTGAATCTTTTCAGTAGGGAAGGAGAGAAGAATAAACATAATCTGAAAGTAGAGGAGTTTCTGGGTGGCTCAGTCGGTTAGGCACCCGACTACAGCTCATATCATGATCTTATAGTTCATTGGTTTGAGCCCTGCATTGGGCTCTGTGCTGACAGCTCAGAGCCTGGAGCCTGCTTCAGAATCTGTTTGTCTCCCTCTCTCTCTGCCCCTCCCCAACTTGCTCTCTGTTTCTCTCTCTCTTACAAAAGTAAGTAAACATTAAAATTCTTAAAAAATCTAAAAGTACCTGCAAAATATCTATGTGTGCATATTTCCTCTATTAATTGTGTTTACTAATTTAATAGATAGCACCTGACCATGCCAGATATAATAACTAGACAAAATAAGAAAGAATGGTTATTTGCATTCAGATCCATGACTGGGGAAAGAAGAAAGCTTAGAAATTACTTATAGTACACAGTACTAGTACATAGTACATAGTACTGTGTACTAGTACATAGTACACAGATAGACTATGTGTCCTCTCTTTGTTCACACCACTCTCTAGTATAGTTAGACAGATCTTCCCACACCTCTGAATATACCTTACAAGGATTTGGCCTCACTGAAGTGCCACGTTACCCAGTATAAACAAAGTACAAAATTAAATTGTTCAAGTCCAGAACTGGAGAATCAGGAAGCCCAGTGTATTAACAAATATTATATTCATCTGCTTTTAACAAAGACTTTAAATAATGGGGACTTAAACAAGGCAGAACTCCATTTCTCTCATATTTCGGCAAAGCAGGAGATAAATGTAGGACCAAATTTTCTGTTTAGATAAGAAGAGGAGATGCTTGAAACAAATGG
Source organism: Hyaena hyaena (assembly GCF_003009895.1). Lineage (NCBI taxonomy): Eukaryota > Metazoa > Chordata > Mammalia > Carnivora > Hyaenidae > Hyaena > Hyaena hyaena. The sequence continues at coordinate 1,196,149 of NW_024080871.1, read as the reverse complement.
AAGGATTAGTTTTCATAAGGAATAAAGATTCTTGGACTGTCATAACAGGAGAAAAGACAGACATGAGGTAAAGAAGCAGATGGACTGGTCATTCTGGTGGTGGGACCATAAAGCAGGCAGTGCACAGATTATTCCTTTTTTTGAGAATAAGTTTAAGACACGGTCATTAGCAGGGTATGGACTTAGTTACGTATACATGTGGGTGCATGGGGTCTAGAGAGGAGACTTCATGGTAACTTAGAAAGCATAAAAGCTACAGAGGCCAATAAAGATGTAATGGACAGAGTCTAAGATTCTGATATGTGGGTCCATCCTGGAAGACTGTCAGGAGTTCAGACACTGAACTGTGTGAATAAAATGGTCATTGTGGTTAGGTGTTTGTTAGACCATAACATAAGTATATTTTCCCTTATTAGACTGTGAACACATCAGATGTAAGAGCCTATTTAAATTTGCTATCCTTTGGGCACCTGGGTAATGCAGTCATTTGAGCATCCAACTTCAGCTCAGGTCATGATCTCCCAGTTTGTAAGTTTAAGCTCTGCATCAGGCTTTGTGCTGACAGCTCAGAGCCTGGAGCCTGCTTCAGATTCTGTGTCTCTCTCTGTGTGCCCACCCCCACTCAAGCTCTGTTTCTCTCTCTCTCAAAAATAAACAAACATTAAATTCAGTATCTCTAGCATTTCATGCAGATCATATTGACAAAAACTTTGGTGAATGAAAGAATGATGGACACTGAAAAATGTGGAATAATCATGCTTTTCATATTCAATTATGTCTACAGATAATGCTCTGTTAAATACAGCTTTTTGCATGTTATCTAACATACTTTCAGCATATGATCCCTGAAACTCCTAGAAAATGAAAAAAAAAATGCTTTTATATACAGCCTGTATTTTGGTTTAGACTAATTCAGTGCTCAGAAAGAACAATCAGAATTCTGATTGCCCCCAGGCTGCTATGATTTCTACATAATACTGACTTGCTGAGAATTTAAAAACCTCACTTATATATAATAGGATACTCTGTTTCACTTTAACTTGAACCCTAAGTACAGAAGGGGTGTGTGTGTGTGTGTGCGTGTGCACACACGCACACAGGTTATAGCATTCAAGTCTATGGCATATCCTTGAAAGAAAAGAAAACATTTAAAAATAAGGCCTAGGAATTCTACTACATGGCCATAAAATTCTTCACAGAATGGACAATTGAATAGTTATATTGATTTTTTTCAGTGCCAAAGATTTTCCATGGTTGCAGATTTGGCACCTTTTGAAGTTGCATTTACTCTTTTAGGCTGTTAAGGCACTGTTTAATGAATCAATTCAGTCATTTAGTCAATAAAAGTATCCTTGTCTCCTAAAAGAGTTAATATGCCTTTTCAGTGGTGCTTCACTTATAAAAAAAAGAAATGGTTAAAACACTTAACAAATCATATTTAATATTAGTTAAAAGGCACATTTTTTCAAAGCAATGGATTCTGCTCTACCCCTGATGATATACATATCATTTGTAAACACACTCCTAGACCCCCCATAGCAAGAAGCATTGTCTGTTTAGAAATGTCAATGGAATGAAACACTGTCATAGAATAATGATCCCTTGTTCCCATATAAATGCCTAGGGAAAACTAAGATGTTCATTTTCAAAGCAGGAAACATTGATCCACTGGGTATGTCCTATTAAAATGACTTTATTTTATTCCACCCAATAGCAGATGTAAATTCAGTCATTTAGTCTGATAGATATGGGTTCCAGAGAATGACATTTGTGTGCTCCAGTACTACTAAATAGATGAAAATCATTACATTTTGCTTTGCTTTATTTGTCGGCAAAACAGAATTAAGTCTGTTCATGAACACTCTAAGGTTTAATATTGGCAATTGAGAAATGGCATATACTGATTTTATTTTTCCTTGATTTCTTTTAAGTAAACCTTTTCCCTATCTAATGGTCATTCAGTTGCATAATTCTGAATTATATGCATTCTACTGAGAATTCTATGTATTTTTATATATCAGAAAGTAGGCACCATAACACAACATCTGAAGATTTGTGGCCAATGACTGTTCAAATGAAGGTAAATGTTACCATAATAAAAATAATGATGGAGAATCATGCCTGGTTTTGATAGTATTTTAATCTGAACAGCAAAAAGAAAAGATGGCCAGAGCTCTGGGGGGAAAGGCGGAAAAGCCCAGAGATTTATATGTTCAGATAATGTGCATGTACATACATATAAGGCTGTGCACAGATGATCTGTAGGTGGACACATTCCGCATGATGAATAGTCACATAATCCCTTAGAACAGTTTTTATACTTGTCCTTATGGTGTACACTATGGTACATGTGCCTTATTGGCAATTCACAATAGAATTGTGATACAAATTAATGGAATCAGAATAAACCTTTATATCATTTTTTCCATCTGGATCTCAATTTCTTGTTACCCCATTTGTATACCTGGCTAAGTGCGATGATTGTTTTTTGTCATCAGAGCATATGAAATTATAGAAACGTAAGTTAGAATCAAATGAAAACGTACATTTTATTGAAATAATGCACACTTCTTTTAAAAATGGGGTCATTTACATAGCACTTCTGAAATGAAAAACTTTAAAGGATAGTGATTATCAATAAGATGAAAGCTGTACAAGATGCCACAAGAGAGAGGGTTTATCTCAGAGCTTAATATGTTATTTAAACAGAATAGGTATCCCATGTCTTGCTAATATATTTTAAGAAGAGGTGGCATCTTGTCATGCTTCTATGTGGTACCGCTCACTCTAGCCGCTCACACTGAACTTCTCTTTTTTCCTCCTGTTTCATACCCATAACATAAAAGCATAGGTGAAGGGTCACTCTAAGACACATTTGCCATTCACAGGCGGTTGTTGAAAAGAGCAATACAGGGGCAACTGGGTGGCTCACTCAGTTAAGTGGCCCACTCTTGATTTTTGCTCAGGTCATGATCTCACAGTCCTGAATTCCAGTCCTGCACCGGGCTCTGTGCTCACAGATCTCTGTAGCCTTCTCTCTGCACACACACACCCACCCCCACCCCCCCCGCCCCGCCAATCTCTCAAAAATAATAAACTCTAACTTTTTCTATTTAAAAAAGAAAAGAGCAATACAGAGTGAAGCTAGTTGCCTTGGTTCACTCTGCTTCGACACAAGTGCTTATTCTCTCATTTTTCTCTTCATTTGACCCTTCAGGTTTGGCATGCTGGTTTTTCCCCAGGTGCATTTTTACTGTTAAATAAAATAAACAATAACAAAAACTCCTGGTCTCTCCATCAGATCCCATGTCCTATGCTCCACACCTCTTTCTGCTGTCTTTCCCCCCACCTTGCAGTCGGCTCAGAAAATTTGAAACCCAGAGATTTTCCCCATCATTAAATATGCTATTTTACAGACTTCCTCAATTATGTGATACAATTGGTTAACCAGAACTTTAATTAAATTTTAAAAATTATAAATAAGATTAGAAGATGCATTTTAATACTTTACAACTTAAGAATCATTCATGAAACATTTTTTATTTCTCTTCTCACATATTTCATCAAATGCTATTTTCTCCAAATTATTCTACCATCTTAGATACATAAGGGCAGATACATTTCCTTTCAAATCTATTTTTACTAACTCTTCTGCTTCATAAAGAAAAATCAATTAGGATACACTTAAATACTCTAATTTAGCATCAAAAATTGCAATCAGTCCGACTAACATTTTCTTGGTTATATTTCTAAATGAAAAGTGAAAGGGGATATATATTGGCACATTTAACTGAATGAATCAATACAATTCCAAATCATTCTGCTTTATTTTAAAGTGCCTTTGTTTAAAAAAATCTATACTGACTAATTTATGAACTCCTAGAATCATTTAATAACCTTGTTTAACCTTTGAAATGTTTCATAACCTTAGAAAGTTCAGTGAATGCTATAATGTCAGAATTACTAACTTCCTTTCAAGTAGTGGAGTATGCACAAACGGACCTAGATTCCCTTTAATTTCCCTGAATACACCTCCTTGTATGACCCTCTCTTCATCTCCTTTATTTCTGTCATAAGTCAAAAAGCCTCTTATGTTTATAAATGCTGAGAGCAGGAGTGAATGTGTTAGGAGCCTGCATACTTATTGTATATGAAAAATGTATTACCAGGAGATGGGAAAATTTTAAAGCTAACTTTAATTGGTAGGATTTTATTTGTTATATGCCATTCACTAAATATGGATTTGTTTCCTACTAGACATCAGAACTATGTGATCATAGATATTGACAGTTGTTAAGATAGGTAAGTTGCCACATCCCAGGTTGATGATTTTTATAATTCTTTTACCAAGATACTAGCCTAGTTCTCTGCCCCCTTCAGATACTGTATGGGTATGGGTGTGTATGTATGTAACTCTTGGAAACCACAAATATTTATTAAGTGAGCATTTAAACTTTGTTAATCACACAAAGAAAACAAAATACATAAAGACACATTTCCTGGCCACAAGTATATAGTCTCAGTGGGGGAAAAGTCAACAAACATAAATCAATAGAAAATAATATAAAGCAGTATATCACTTATTGCCTTGTTTTATGGCCTAATAGTTTCCATAGGAACTGAGAAGAGAAGGAGATGATTGGACCAAAGTCAGAAAGGAGGTAAATGGGAGAAGCAGTCCTTTACTGAGTATCTGAACACAAAGAGAAAGTTACAGGCTAGAGATATGGGAGGGCTTCCCACATTATTTTTTTTTTTAAATGAGCATGAATTCAAAGTTTCCTTTCATTTTCTGAAAGATTTTCATTGTCACATGGGGTGCCTTTGTCCTCAGGAGACATTTTTGATTGCCTCTAGTGAACTGAAAATGTGAGTGTTGAGGAGTCTGGGAGTAAGATGAGGGGGCAGATAGAGGCCAGGAGAAAAGTTGTACTGCTAAATATTATGTTTCCTCACAGCCAAGAGGATTATCTTGTCCAAAGTGTCAATGGTGCCAGGGTTGAAAAATCCTGTCCTAAGTATGTGAGTGTGGCAAATGGGTTTCTCACATCTTGGATTCCATACCATGTTGTGAGCCTTCACTGCATTTACTGGCCATACAAATGGTTTTGATTCAAATAAAAGGTATGATAAAAAAGTTGATTCTAATCTCATTTGCCTCAATAACACATGACATGCCCTTATGTACTTCACAGAGTATATCACAGTGTGTACCACAGGGAAACATAGTGTCTTTCTATTTACTTAGGCCTTTAATTTCCCACATCAGTGTTTTGTAGTTTTCAGTTTCTGAACACAAAACTATAGTTTTGTGCATGTGTGCATTGATAAGAATACTTAACAGAAATTGTACCCTATTAGCAAATTTATTAGTATACAGTATAGTTGAATCTTAAACAATACAAGTTTGAAATGTGTGCATCTTCTTATATGGATTTATATATATATATATATATAGAGAGAGAGAGAGAGAGAGAACAGTACTGTAAATATATTTTCTCTATTTTTCTTGACATTTTCTCTTCTCTAGTTTATTAAAACAATAGAGCATATAAGATATATAACACAGAAAATATGCATTGATCAACTGTTTATGTTATCGGCAAGGCTCCCAGTGAAATAGTAGGCTGTTAGTAGTTAAGGTTTTGGGGAGTCAGAATTTATGGAAGGATTTTCAACTGCACATGGGGCTTATCACTAGCCCCTGCATTATTCAAAAGTCAATTATACAGTATTAACTATAGGCATTATGAAATAGAGTAGATCTCTAGGATGTACTGATTTTGCATAACTGAAACTGTGCCCTTTGACCATCACCTTCCTGTCTCCCCTGCCCCCGGCCCCTGGGAATGATCATTCTACTCTGCACTTCTGTGATCTTGACTCTTTTAAATTTTTTATACAAGTAAGACCACATAGTATTTGTTCTTCTGTGATTGGGTTGTTGTACTTAGCATAATGCCCTTTACAAGCATCCATACTAGTAGTCACAATGACATTCTTTTTAAAAGCTGAATAACATTGTATTGTGTCTAAATACCATATTTACCTTTCATCTATTATTGTACATTTAGGCTGCTTCCATGTCATGGCTACTATGAATAATCCTTAGTGAACAGATGGGCACAGATATCTCTTGGAGATCCTCATTTCAATTCCTTTGAGTAAATACCCAAACGTGGGATTGATGGATCAAGCGGTTGTTGTATTTTTAAATTTGGGGGGGAATCTTCAGTATTTTTATAGTGGTTGTATCATTGCCTTTTCTCTACAAACTCTTCAAAAAAATTTTATCATTTTTTTAATAATAGACAATCTAACAGGTGTGAGGTTACATTTCATCACAGTTTTTATTTCCATTTCCTTGATGACTGGTGATGTTGAGCACTTTTTCATATACCTATTGGAAATTTATGTGTCTTCAATGGAGAAATGTCTTCTCCATTTTTTTACTGTTCATTTGTCTTCTCACTTTTTTTTTTCTTACTGTTCATTTATTTTTAGAGAGAACATTAGAGAGGGGTAGAGGTAGAGGGAGACAGAGGATCCAAAGCAGGCTACACACTGACAGCAGAGAGCCTGATGCAGGGCTCAGACTCACAAACCAAACATCTTGACCTGAGCTGAAGTTGGATGCTTAACTGACTGAACTACCCAGACACCCCACTTTACCCATTGAATAAGATTTCTTTGCTCTTATGGGAATTTTAAAAAAATATTTTGGATACAAACCCTTTATCAGATATAGTTTCTAAATATTTTCTCCTATTCCATATGCTGCCTTTTCACTTTGCAGGTTGTTTTCCTTTGTGCAGCAGCTTTTTAGTTTAGTATAATTCTTTTTGTGTATTTTTTTATTTTGCTGTATTTTTTGTTCTGTGTTTTCAGTATTGTATGCAAGAAACAATTCCTAAGCCCAATATAAAGAGATTTCCCTCTGTTTTATGGTTTGAGTTTCTAACATTTCAGTATTGAATTCATTTTGAGCTGATTTTTGTGTATGGTGTAAGATAAGGGCTCAATTTCATGCTTTGCATCTATATATCCAATTTTTAAACACCATATATTGAAGAGGCCATTCTCTCTCCATTTTCTATTCCTGGTACCCTTGTCAAAGAGCACTTGTCTATATATACAAGGGTGTATTTCTGGGTTATTCTGTTCTATTGGTCTGTATGTCTGTTTTTATGTCAATATCATAATGTTTTGATTACTGTATGTTTGTAATACATTTTGAAATCAGGAAATGTGATGCCTCCATCTTTGTTCTTGTTCAGAATTTGTGGGGTTTTTTTTTGGCTATTCTGGATATTTCTTTGGTTCCATATGGCTTTAAGAATTTATTTTTGTTATTTATGTAAAAAATACCTTTGGGATTTGATGTAAATTTTATTGAGTCTACAGATTGCTTTGGTAGTGTGGAAATTTTAATGATATTAATTCTTCCAATCCTTGAACATAGAATTTCTACTGTATATTTTAAATTTTTTCATCATTGTCGTATAGCTCGCTCTAGGGCTTACAGTATACATCCTAACATATCAAAAACTAGATTTATACTAAAGTCTAGTAGAAATATAGAAGCTTGACTAATATATAGTTACATTTTTATCATCACTCTTGTAGAGTTATCACTAAACCTATTAAGTCTATACATATAACAAACCTAAGAATGCATACTTATAATTATGACTTTACATTATTATATGTCTTTTAGATAAGCTGATAGAATAAAGAAAAAAGTGTATACTTACAGAATTTGTTATATCAACCTTCTTAATTACTACTCCTTAATTACTTCCAATGTATTTCAGTTGCCTTGTGATAAATCTTTTTTTCAAACTCACATATTTGTGTTCTTATTGTTCAATATATTTCATAGATATGTTATAATTTTGATAACATTATTATATGTATATATAAATTTGTGAAATTGCTTAAGTAGTAGAAGTAAGGATAAGTCATTCATAATTATACTCTCATTTATAATTACATACACACCTGCGTAATTGTCCTTACTTGTTGTGTTTATGTGTTTATTCCAATTACTGTCTAACATCACTTATTTTCAGCCTAAAGGACTTCTTTTAGTACTTTTTGTAGGACAAGTCTGCTAGCAAAATATTGTATACACTTTTGTTTGTTGTGAAATGTCCTTATTTTGTCTTTATTCTGGAAAGCTAGTTTTGCTGGACATAGGATTTTTGGATGATTTTTTTTCACTTTTGGCATTTTGAATATGTCATCCGAATTTCTCAAGCCATTGTTTCTGATAGTAAGTCAATCTTACTGGGGCTCACTTATAGGTAATGAGTGTTTTATCTCTTTCTGTTTCAAGATTTTTAAAATTCTGTCTTTCTACATTTTCATTTGATTTGCTTGGATATGGATCTCTTTCTGTTTATCCTATTTGGAGTTTGTTGAGTTTCTTGGTTGTATAGATAATTTTTTTCATTAAATCTCATGTTTTAGGGGTGCCTGGGTGGCTCAGTTGGTTAAGCATCCGACTTGGGCTCAGGTCATGATCTTGGTTCTTGGGTTCGAGCCCTGCTTTGGGCTCTGTGCTGACAGCTAGCTCAAAGCCTGGAGCCTGTTTTGGATTCTGTATCTCCTTCTCTTTCTGACCCTCCCCTGTTCACACTGTCTCTCTCTCTAAGAAATAAATAAAAAACATTAAAATTTTTTTTAAGAATCTCAAGTTTTTAGCAATGATTCAAATTTTTTTCTTTCCTTTTTTCTCTCCTCTATTTCTACCATTTTCATTACACATATGTGGGTGTGACTAATGGTGTCACATATTTGATTGAAGCCTTTTGATTTTTCTTCATTGTATTTTATCTTTGGTTTTCAGACTGTACATTTTCTATTAGTATAATTTCCATCTTGCTTCTTTGTTTTGCAGGCTGAAAATTCTGTTGAGTCCTTCTATGGAAGTTTTCATTTCAGCTATTGTACTTTTCAACTTAAAATTTTCATTTTGTTATTTTATAAGATTTTTATATTTTTAGTACATTATATTTGATGAGACATTATTATTCCTTAATTATTTGGACATGGTCCCTTTTGATTTTTTGAATATATTTATAAAAATACAATAATGTAACAATTGCATTCTATTGTCTTTCTTCTTTTCAAAATCCTACATCTGGATGTCTGCAAAAGACATTTTTATTTCCTGTTTGTTTTGTTTTTGATCGTGTCTCATGATTTTGGCATTTTTGGTAATATATTTTAGTACTCTGGATAATGATCACCTAAGCAGGGAGTCGATGTTGTTGCTGTTTGCTTAGTCATTTACTTAATGAGTGACTTGGCTGAACTAAAACTGTGAAGTCTATTTCCCCTGCATTGTGTAGTTTTTGATGTTTCTGCTCAGATATTTTATTCTTATTTTCACTTTTTAAACTGACTACCTAGGCATCACTCTTGTGTCAGTATAAGACACTTACTGGACAAAAGTTGTATTTAAGCTGTATAAGCTAGTTAGATTGTTTCCCTTACCTTTGTATGAGTGTGGGGGGGGGGGGATGGGATGGGGGGTGCACATAGAATGCTACTGTTATAGTTCAGATTTACAGTTCAGGGAGTTTGCATTTTTGCCATGTATTTAACCAAAGACTGGTACGTTGGATATTTTCTCTTTCATCACTGCCAAAAGGGTGTGGTTTTACGCATGCCTATAAGTTCACAAACATCCAAGAGTTCCTGTGATTTTTTAAAAATTTTTTTAAATGTTTTATTTATTTCTAGGAGAGAGAGAGAAAGAGAGACAGCGTGAGCAGGGGAGGGTCAGAGAGAGAGGGAGTCACAGACTCTGAAACAGGCTGCAGGCTCTGAGCTGGCCTGGCAGTCAGCACAGAGCCCGGCGCGGGGCTCGAACCCACGAACCGCGAGATCATGACCCAAGCGAAAGTCTGACGCTTAACCGACTAAGCCACCCAGGCGCCCCCCTGTGATTTTGTTTCTAAGCTTTGCTTCCTTATTGCCCTTGGGTCAGTGTTGCTTATTTTCAGTCAGCATTGAGTCAGACATTATGCTTAAGTTCCTCATTTCACTGAGTATTCCACATTCTGTTGATTTATCTGCATTTGGTTTGTGGAATGTTTCTAAGTATTCCTCATGCCCTGTTCCAACTGCTTCTGAGTTCATTATCTAGCCCTTATACTCAGTCTTCCCAATCCCAGAGAGTGACTGTGATCTTATTCACAGTCTCTATTCCTGGTTCTTTTTGTTAAACTTCTTATTGCTCTGTCTTTTCACTTGTAGCTACAGTAGGAAGGAGCTAAAACTTCTTTCATTTCCCTCCATTATTTTGAGCAGGGTTATTAGGCATGGAACTATTCATGTTCTATTCTAAATGAAATAAGTCCCCACAAGCAGAGCTATGAAGCTCTCATCTTGTGGCTTCTTTGACAGAACCAGTGGACTATTTCACAAGAGCTGAGGGCCATCTCTGCAGTACCCTTCCCCTAAAGTGACTGCCATACGCACTCTATGAATAGTTTACCTGGTAGGGTAAACCCTAGCTTTCTTGGCTTGCCCTTCTGGCTTAGAATCTTTACCATAAGTACTAGCTGGATTGTGCATGCCCAGGGACCAGTGTTTGCATCTACCACATTCTTAGTAGAGCTTGTGCCCAACACATCGAGGCCAGGTAGAGGAAGGATGCTCTAGTCATCCTAGTTGTGTCTGCCCCAAACAGAGCTTCTGCAGCTGGGGGTTAGGAGAGCTGAAAGCGTCAGCAGCTTGCCCACTTGAAATGAAAGTGTAGCCCCAGACTGGGAACAGGAGGGTGAAAACCTTCTTGATTCTACCTGTCTGGAATAAAGGGCCAGGGATGGTTTCCATAAGATGAAGCCATTTCTATTTGGGGCTAGTCATGGCTCCAATACCATAGACGTGTGTGTGTGTGTGTGTGTGTGTGTGTGTGTTAGTAGATTCTCTTGAATGAATGTTTCCTATTTGCTGTGTACTCCTAGGAAATTTCAAGACTTTAAATGCTGTGTGTGTGTGTGTGTGTGTGTGTGTGTGTGTGTGTGTGTGTACATTTTCTTGGGAATAGAGTCAGCTGTGCTCCTCACTCTGCTATTGCAGAAATCAGTTACATAACATATGTATGTGTGTCACTGCTGACTTGATCTCAAACCCGAGTGATATTAAAGTGTTCTGTGCTCACAAAAACAACTATTCTACAGAATGTGAATGGATTCCGTGGTAAAAAAGAACACATCACAACTAGCTGCATAAAAACTGAAAAGTTCTGTCTCTTGCAGGGATGTAAGTGAAATAGAGAAAAATTGGGTCAGGTGCATGTTGGCAAAGCAGGGCAATATCACAAAAGCTGCTGAAAGACACAAAAGAAAAGTGAAGGAAAGAATATTTCTGATTACTATTTTAAAGTATCTACTTCACAGTATTGAGAATTATAAATAAAATGGGGTGTTAATATTTAATATAAATATGCCTGTTAAAACAATTACCCATTAAATCTCTTGTGTGCCATTAAGCCATTTATAAAATTCAGGGGAATCATGCTTTAAGTAACAAATTATCTTGAGATTTTAAAATGTATTTCTCACAGCTTCAGAGAAATATAAACTTCCTCTGGCCTTACTCTCTGTGCATATTAAACACTGGTTTAGAATATTCCTTAGTTGATAGTTTGTTCTTCCTGAAATACTGCCTCTAGAGCAATTCCTAATGACAACCACTCCTCTGAACACTTTATTGCAACTGCTTATCAATTAATTAATGAACAGAGGGATATCTTTAATGAAGCTTCTCACCTTTTTTGGGAAGGCCAAATTAAAATCAGAAATCCCCTCTAGTGTGAAATAACAATTTTCCACTTTAAGCTAAATGATGTTATCAAAACCAAAGTATCAACTGGTATTTTCTTATGTACTGGCCACTCTTTCTAGTGTCCACCGTTTCTAGAAATAACAGTGCCATGTGTGTATTGTAGATCTAAATGCTCTCCACATAACTCACTCGGTTAAATCACAAACCATAGATGCTATGATTCCATGTCTGCCATTGTTGCATAGAAATAGAATAAAAAGTCTTCCAATATAATAAAAAACTTCAACTCATAGCTGTATAACTGCATACAATTTTTGACAGGTAAGGAATTATCAAGATAGCATAAAGAGGATAAAATGATAGAGCAGTTTCTGTTCTAATATGGAATAATATTTCTAATAGAATGTGTCATCTTCTGGCTTTCCATGAAAAATGATTACTTGCCTGGTTATTTTATCTACCCAGGATACTAATCAGTCAGTGACTTTAATCAATATAAACTCTGTATAATTTAGGGTTCAAAAACACTCTGTAGTCAAATACAGAATAAACTTCCTAGCATCTTACTTGAGCAGACAATGTAATATTGTTCAAATCAGTATTTTTTTAACATGTATTCAAACGTAACTTATCTCTCGCTAAAGATAAATTCACCTCAATTAGGTATAGCATTCTATAAAATTTAATGGAAGGTCACTTATATAGTGTTTACTTACTGTGTGCCAGGCACTATTCTAACTGGGTCTCTAACAATTCCCTTAACCTGTCGAACAATGCTATGGAGTCAGTATTGTCATTATTCCCCTTTCATAGAGGAACTCCCATAAATTCACTGTGGCCAGGAGGATAGTTCCCCACCAGGAGTCACAGTAAAGATAAATGCCAGAGCTGAAATTGTGACACTAAATCTAGGATACTACCTATCATGCTATTCTACCTTTTTTTCTGTTAAAAAAAAAAACTCTAAAGCTTTCATCTGATTTCTTTTTTAATGACATGTTTCATTATCATTATCATCAACACATTAAAGTACTACTATTGTGCTGCTGTACAATCTGTTCTGTACAAAATTAGTCCCTTTGTCTTCCTTTTAAAAGTTTCCAAGTAAGTGTGGCCATGGATTATCTAAGCTTAATATGTGTTACAACAATACTAACTATATTATGTTTGAAAGATTTTTTTTATTTTGGCTGATAGTTTCCTTTGCCCCTGTGGAGAGAAAGCTGTGCCATTTAAGGACATTCTCTGATACATTTCCTTCCTATACCTGCAAAAGAATTTCTATCACACTTCTCTTTCCTCTGGCTCTAAATACACAGTGTATTTTTTTCGGCAGCTAATGAAGAATTCTAAGTCCTCTAATACCGATGGTATTCTGAGGAACTGAAATGCTCTAAAGTAAAATGTAAAACTATTCTTTGGGAATTTGTTTTTAAAATCATTGAGAACTATAAATTGTAAATATGCTAAAAATATCTATAATCTCTGACTCATTTTAATATACTTGAACATTTTTTCTGGTAAGAACTATTATTTTCCTATTTGATTTCCTGATTAAGTTTCAGTAAAATATGGATATAATAATAAAATATATACTATATGAAATATGTCTTATATATGACATTCTCTTTTTATTATCCAATATTTCTATGTGTATTAATAATGCCAGAAGTATTACTGAAGTCACATTTATTTGAAATAATTTGAAACTCTAGCAGGAAATCATTGAGAAAGAGGGAAAATTGGAGGTAAAGAGAGATTTAATTTCTTAGGTTTTAAGAAAGTTTTTGCCTAAAGAATCACTTTTTCAAACTCTACCTCGTCATTCAAGATTCTGACAAAATAATGATGTCAATGCTTTTCCTAATTTCTGTGTATATGTTCATATGTGTGCATGGGCAAGTATAGGGGGTGAGTAAGTCTTTAGCTGACTGAGTATCACTATGGAATTTTTAATCCTATCATTTACATAGATTTTACTCTTTTAATTTACCTACACTGTTTTCCTTTTTATCTTCTCATAAAATTGAAATACTTCAAAGCAGTGGCTTATGATATGTTCTATTAAGTTTTTTCCTTATTTTATTTGGACATTTATTTTTAATACTGTATATTTTTTCCAAAGTTGTAACCTTTTCTAGATTCAAGTATATTTAAGGCATTCTTGCAAGAGACCTTTCATGTTAAGGTAATGAAATAATTGCATAAGGAAAACAATGAGTCTTTCTTATTTAGCAAACCTAGGATTTGGCCATACTTTTTCATTCCTTTTGGAATCTATTACCTCATTTTTAGAAACTCTCCACATTTATTTCATGGAATAGTTATGGAATTTAAATAATGATTATACACAGACATGGATGTATGCATAAATCATATTTATCCCAGGAGGTAAATTACTGTTAATGTTCAATAAATTTTTATTTCCCTGATATCTTATAATCATTCATTTATTAATTTACTTATCTATATGCATTTACCTATTCAGCTTATCAGGACTTCACTATATCCTCTTCCTGTGTAATTTTGTAATGCACAGATAAATAAGACAGTCTGGCCCCACAAAACACACACAAGTGGAAAGAAATTAAGATAAATAAATTGAGCAAATGTGATAAATGCACTAAAATAAATTCATTCAGAGAGTACGTTTTTATTATGTTTAATAATCATGGGCTTTTTCAAATGTCTACTTCTCACATTTTATTTTCAGAAGTCTACATTTAAGTTACACATTTCTTAATAAAATATATTCCTAACCATATTTTTAATATTTTAATTTTAAGTGACCTAACAAAGACACACATTAGAAATTTGATTTTGTATATGCAGACATGTTTTTTATTTTTTGTTTTTTGAAAAGTAGCATTTAAAAGCATTGTTTGGTGGCTCTATCTGTAATAGCTAAAAACGCCCCATTGACATTAATGGAGTCTAATTGACAACAAACCCTCCATTGAAAAAAATAGGTTTTATTACTGAGTTGTCCTTACTGGAATGAATGGCATTGGTAGCATATAGATCACATAGTTAGAGAAGGAAGAGACCCATTAGATCAGTAAGTCTGTGTTGTCTGCTTGGTTAGGATATAGTTCCCAAATAGAGGACAGAACATTTGATCTTAGCCAAAAGGCCATGAACAAAAGCTATTTTAATTTATTGCAATTAAAATGAATGGGATTCAATCTAACACATTTATGAGGATGCGATAACTATCGAATCACATTCATTTCAGTGGGTTGTGTTAGTCATCCAATTCTATTCATTTCCATGGGGATCCATTATTTATCGAATCACATTTATTTAAATGGGGATTCATTAGCTAAAAAATCTAATTAGTTTCCATGTGCATGCATTAGCTATCATGTCATCCTTCCTTTCAAAGACAATTCTCTAGTTATCAAATCCCATGCATTTATGTTTGGATTGGATTCTAGAGTTTGAAAAGCTGTTACTCTTAATTAAATGGTCGCAATAAACTGTTATCGTTATTATACTGTTGCATATTTAAGAGTATTTTCTAAATATCCAAAGACTTAGTCACCCCAGTTTTCAATAGCTAAATGAGATGATCTCACAAACAATAAAACATTTAATTTAACAAATGTTCAAAGGTCCAACATGATTTTTAAAATACGGAGATGGTATTATCTTTCTGGGTCAGACATTTGTGTGTTTTTTTCCCCCTGAAGCCTAGCTATTTGGTGAGAGAGGGATTTTGGAAATAAGGGAAAAAATGCCAACCTGCTAAAAGGCCATATGATTAGGTGTTTAGATTTATCAGTTCTAAGCTCAAGCAATAGTATATGTGTCTTTAGAATCCTAATCAGATGGATTTCATTGTCACTTCTTGGCCACAATTCCAACTCTTCAATTATTCAAAACAATCCATGTTTTGGAGAAAGCAGAGCTTTTTTATGCCAGGTTTACATAATACCAAGTTAAAAGGATAGCTGAAAATCATCCTTTGCTGAGGTAGATTAAGCAGTAATAGTAGTTACTTGAGACAAACATACCTTTCTTACATTGATATATCTCTGATTTACTCAGATAAATCTAAGTAAACTAGATAGATCTAGTGTTATCTAGATTTTTCTGTCCTTAAATTATCTTTTGAATAGTAAGGTGATTAAGAAACTTTAGGTTTTGAAAAGTTCAAAGACATAATATAATGTGAACATATTATATCAGTAATATCTTAAGGCTATGTCAACCCAAGAGACCTTTGGATTACTGTGAGTATAATACTTCAAGGTGGTTATTGAGTTATTTAGCTCTTTTCAACCTTATTTCCATATGCCATAGGTTTGATAGCCATAAACATGTGTCTTGATTTACTTTAGATTTAGCAGTGTCATTTTTGTCTAAAAAGTTTTTATTGAGAAAAATACGCAAAAGAAATGTAGAAATTATATATAAGTCCTTCTTTATACCAGCATAAGCAAACAAAATTCTGTGCGCTGGCTGCTTTTCAAATTCCATCTTTTAGGAGTTAAAAACAACATAATCCTGTTAGCATTTCTGTAATATTTGAATATTGCATCAATTATTATATTTAAAAATAAAAAACAACTACAAAATATAAATTTATAATGATATGCTGAAAAGTCAAAATGTCTAGAATTGGATTTGACTAATGCCATTTGTTACCACTGAGACCTTGGAAACTTACTTAATTGCTGGTGCCTCTATTTACCTATAATATAAAGAATAAAATCAAAGCTACAAATTGATCTGTAGAACTATGTAATATAATCCTTGTGAACGGCTTACTGTTGTGCATGCACACTGTAATACCTGTAAAAATCGGTAGGAACTCAATGAATGTAGTATGTTCTCAGTATAATTAGCTATTTTATTATTACTGAGTTTTTAAAAGGAAAAGCAATTAGTAATAGATTGTCATCCTGGGAATTCTTTCCTTCATTTTTTTTCTTATGAAAACACCTAAGACCAATGTGTTTCAAAAATTAATGCCTCTGTAACTTAGAAAAAGCATTCATTTTATCTATACTTTCCATTTTTTATGTGCAATTATTTCTGTGAAATTCCTATTTAGAGCTGAAGGCAAATAAAGATCATTGTTGATTTATTGGTATGTTGCATTCTATACTTATTGTGGAACTTAGAATTTGTTTTCTTGAATTTCTTCAAAATTCAATTGGTAGGTGTTGCCTTCAATTCAGTCAAGCATGACATTGATACGAGGGTTCTGAGTGGCTGTAGAAAGCAAGTAGACACATAACTGTGAATGATATCCAAGGGATCCCAGGTTTTTTCTTGCCTTGAGAGGAAACATGGAAGTGCTGAGAGGGTCAATACACTAACAGAAGTCTGGAGTTGAAATGACTCTTATTTAGGAGTTTCAACATCAAAGAGAAATGATTGGTGCCTTGATCCA